>NW_027665020.1:0-1000 GCF_963921795.1 Nannobrachium achirus
CTAAAATTATTTTGTAACCATGAAAACGTAATGTTTTTCAAGTGACGATGATGATGACATTTTGTGGTCACATTTTGTGGTCTTTTTCCTAAATTCTACTATATAAAACGTGTGCGTGTGATATCATCATCATACCCGGAAGTTGTGCGCCTACTGAGTGGCAAAAAAAGAAACTAATTTATTTTTCCTTTCCTCTATAATTTTTATCCCACGATTTTGCAACCATTTTCACCCAGTGCCAATTGCCAATGTAATCCTGGGCTCTGCTCTCCCTCTGCCGCGCCCATGGGGAGACAACGGACAAACCTCATGCCTCCATCAATGCATGGGTAGTCCAAGTTGTTTCTTTTCACCTGACAGAGGAGGCTGGCCAGAGGGGAGGCATTATTGAGACCAGGATTACTGCATGTTTTTGTGAGGGTATCAACCCTAAGAGACATGGGGAGAACATGCAAACTCCACACAGAAAGGCCCTATCGCCAAGAAACTACTTTCTGGCCTTGACAGCCCATATATCCAAACAGAACAGTCCTGTCTGATTGCATTAAACAGCGTTAAACGACGTTAAACTCACTTTGTCACTTGATTTGCCATTCACTGTATGCATGCACATACACTATACTTGTGGGGAAATTTTCTGCGTGCACACACACACTCACACGCACACACACACACACACACACACACACACACACACACACACACACACACACACACACACACACACTCAGCTATGCTGCTACCGTTCTCACAGACAAACACGCTGTCTTTTCCTTTCATGAGAGAGAGAGAGAGAGAGAGAGAGAGAGAGAGAGAGAGAGAGAGAGAGGAGAGGGAGAGAGAGGGAGAGAGAGAGACAGAGAGAGAGAGTGAGAGAGAGAGAGAGAGAGAGAGAGAGAAGGGAGAGAGAGAGAGAGAGAGAGAGAGAGAGAGAGAGAGAGAGAGAGAGTGAGAGAGTGAGAGAGAGAGAGAGAGAGAGAGAGAGAGAGAGAGAGAGAGA
>NW_027665019.1:0-12500 GCF_963921795.1 Nannobrachium achirus
AACGAAGGCTAAAGCCATACATTGCATGAATTGCCTGTGCGTGCGTTCATGCTATAATGGTACAGGGCCGGCTCCAGGATGAAATGACTAGGGGGGCCATTGAAAATTTCCAGGGGGCACATATTTGCCAGACCCATGAAATGGGTAGGCCTACATAAGCAAATGTCGGTCTGTCTGTCTGTCCTGGTTTTCTATATAAAGGGTATATATGATGATGACATGATGAGGACATGCCTACAAAAGGCATGATGTCATAAATGATGATGACAGACAGGGGGTCTGGCACAACCAGGTTGACCTGGTCTAGTTTTTATATACCGAACATAATTTTTATTACCTATAATACCTACAGATGCCAGTTTTTGGGAGGACTGCACTACTTGAGCACTAGAGTTCCAGCCCGACTCAACTACACCCCCTGGTGGGGGTAACGAAGTGTGTGAAAGAGACAGGACCTGGCTAGAGAACTACCAGCAGCTGAGCATACATACATACAGAATTGAATATATAATAAACTAGACAGACCAAACTGTAATCCATCGTCCTGCCTGGTGTTTTTACTGAACATTACAAGGTAATTTAACTAAGGGAGGGGTCGATTTTTATTGAGGGGTGTTACTGGAGAAATTGCATAAGCCCTGATATAAAATGCCATGACCCTCCCTCTCAATTGGGGGGAAAATCAATGACCCTCCCCTGGCATTAAAAAAAAAAAAGATTGACCCTCCCCTAACAACATGACATTTACCACAGTAAAATTATGCCTAAAACCTTAACTTATAGTTAGGGCTGTCGAGACGATTAATCATACACCTAATTCCAGTTCACTGCGCAATGTAGTTCATTTCAATTAAGCTCTCACTCCAGTCAGCTGGTCTGAATGATAAAATGACATAATAGGCTATAGAATGGGTCTTCAGCCAAGCAGTTGTGATGAAAACGTAGTCCTGTGCTTTCTTATTCTCCTCACCTCAAATTAAACGCTGGATTATTTACTTTCTTCAAATTGACTGGATCCAACACACAAGGTAACATCCATGTCTTTATCCATCACAATGTTTTCACATCAGACAAAGTAGCCTAATCACTCAAACCTATGTGTGACCAAGTTTAACATATGAAGAAGTTAGAGTGCACTGTGAGATGAGACCTTTTTGTTTTTGGACAGATGCAACATCTCTTGCGAGCTCTCTCCCCCCCCACACACACACACACACAGCTTGTTAGTCTTGCTAGCCTACTTGCTACTTTATATAGGCCTATGCGTGAAGGATCTATGAAAGAGATTGAATTTGCACCGGCACCGCTACCAGCCTACCATAGAGGTAATTAAGGTGGGTCAGTGCGACCAGGCATGCCGTGATGCTGATCCAACTCGAGTCAAGTGGTGGTCACAGCTGTTTCGTGGACTAGTGTGAAAAATTAAAAAAATATACAAAATAGCCTAAGTTAGGCTATTTTGTATCATTTGTTAATTTTTGAACACTCACACACAGACACAAGCGTTCAAAGATTTAGGTTTTTGCTGATAGATTGTGTCATAATTTATTTCCTGCATTATTTCATCTGCGATTATCCAAAAATGATTAATAATTATAGTCTATTTGATTGATCCATTCGCCCGCACCGCTGTAATTTGTTAAAATACAGGGGAAATCATGATTGAAAGCCATGACCAGTTGGCCACTATACAGACACTTGTCTGTCTGCGGTGGAAATGTGGAAGTATAAAACATTTGGGCTATTAGGCTAAAAAACAGCAGTTCACCACTTCACCACTTCACCGTCACTTTCTCTGATGGTCCGTGCAGTTACGTAATCTCTACTCCTTTGAAGTTCCAATTGGCCACTTAGGTACATTGTGTAGCTTAATTGATGGGCCATCATCAACTCTGTTTGATCTATCTACCAGCTGGGAGTTGAACAACTCCGACGGCGCACGGCGCGCCCCGTATACAATGCGCCTGGCGTTTCGCACGCACAAGTAGGCCTATTTTCACGACAGCAGGTTTAGAAAATAATATATGCTTTACATTTCAAGTAGGCTATATATAGGCCTACAGTACATGCCCATAAACACAGCCAGGCCGTTTTTGGAGACAATATAGGCCTACGTGCGCAACTGCCACGGGCGTCTGACAAAATAGATTTGACATTGTGTGACAGTCTGTGATGCGTTGAGAGCTTTTGTTTTCGATGACTGATCAGCTATAAAAGGGACTTTGTACGATTTAATTTGCTTGAGTTCTGTAACTGGGCAAAAACTGATTCCAAATGTGCAGAAGTATTGGAGACATAAAAAAAGAAGGCGGTGCTGTTTGGTTTCATGACAGAACATCACATACAGTATAGGCCTATACATATCATATGACAGAGAGAGAGAGAGAGAGAGAGAGAGAGAGAGAGAGATGATCAAAATGATTTGACAAATCTCTCTCCCTCTCTCCCCAACTTGCTCGGCCGTCAGTCAGTCAGTCGTTTCTTCGTTTTCTTTTCTTTTTCTTTTTTTTCTTTTTACCAACTCTGATCTGTATACCGAGCGACGTGGTTGAGAGAGAGAGAGAGAGATAGTGAAAGGACATCACATATAGGCCTACATATGACAGAGAGAGGGAGAGAGAGAGAGAGAGAGAGAGAGAGAGAGCTATGATCAAATTGATTTGACAAATCTCTCCCAACTCTGGCGGCGGGACGGGCAGCGGGGGGTTGGGTGGTGGTGCGGTGCGGTGCGGCCGGGGGTCCATTTCCCCGTCCGTTCTCCTCTCTCTCCTCTCTCTCCTTTCACCTGTGGCTACAGGCAGATTATATCACCCCCTCGTATTTAGGCGAATTAAGCGAATATTATAGGCATATTCGCGTCGCTTTTTGGTGTGTATGGAAAAAGGTGAATCGCGAATTCTCCGCCTTTTTGGTTCGCTTATTCACGTCGTTTTCGCTAATTCGCCGGTCTGGACAGAGCTTTACTGTTCAAGACACGGCTGAGAGTGTCGCATCTCCAACATCATTGATTTAATAAAATCCATTGGCTCATCCAAGCCCTCAACCAACTGTCCAAAAAGGAAAATGGACCTGTAGGGTTCATTTGGTTCCATTACACTGTCAAGTTGCACTAGGTCAATTAGAGCCCTCAATAATCATGAAATATCGTCGTGCACCCACTTTTGAGAGCATCTCTCCGCTCTGTGCTCATTCAAGCACTGATTGAGAGACTGAAGTTCTGCACTTCTGTGAAGCGCGTCAGTGATAGCTGGGCTGTACCATTGAGGAGAAAGCAGAGGGAGGTATCATTGTTGTATTTTACTACAGCGTTCCTTAATTAAATAATAGTATTATTGAAAGGAACGCTGTAGTAAAATATATAGGCCTATAAAAACCTGCACTATTTTTTTATTCAAAATCGCATGACCCTCCCTGACACTCAAATTAAAATAGCATCACCCTCCCCGAGATTAAAATCAAAATAGCATGACCCTCCCCTAAAATCCTCCTTGGGAGGGGGGGTAATTTTTAACGACCCCTCCCTAAACTGTACAATCTGCAAACTGTGAATAAAGTAGAGCAGCATTTTAACATTGGTCTATGCATGTCATTTAGGCTGCCCCCAGAGCAGCATTGACAAAGTGCCCTCAGAGCAGCATTTCAGCATTGCTCTTTGTATATCATTTAAGCTGCCCTCAGACCAGCATTGACAAAGTGCCCTCAGAGCAGCATTTCAGCATTGCTCTTTGAATATCATTTAAGCTGCCCTCAGAACAGCATTTTGACAATGGTCTATGCATATCATTTAGGCTGCCCTCAGAGCAGCATTGCTCTTTGTATATCATTTAAGCTGCCCTCAGAGCAGCATTGCCAAAGTGCCCTCAGAGCTGCATTGACAAAGTGCCCCCAGAGCAGCATTTTAACATTGGTCTAAGCATATCATTTAAGCTGCCCCCAGAGCAGCATTGCTTCTTGCTTATCATTTAAGCTGCCCTCAGAGCAGCATTGACTAACTGCCCTCAGAGCAGCATTTTAACATTGGTCTATGCATGTCATTTAGGCTGCCCTCAGAGCAGCATTGACTAACTGCCCTCAGAGCAGCATTTTAACATTGGTCTATGCATGTAATTTAGGCTGCCCTCAGAGCAGCATTGACAAAGTGCCCTCAGAGCAGCATTTCAGCATTGCTCTTTGAATATCATTTAAGCTGCCCTCAGACCAGCATTGACTAACTGCCCTCAGAGCAGCATTTTGACATTGGTCTATGCACGTCATTTAGGCTACCCTCAGAGCAGCATTGCTCTTTGTATATCATTTAAGCTGCCCTCAGAGCAGCATTGCCAAAGTGCCCCCAGAGCTGCATTGACAAAGTGCCCCCAGAGCAGCATTGCTCATTGCTTATTATTTAAGTTGCCCTCAGAGCAGCATTTTAACATTGGTCTGAGCATATCATTTAAGCTGCCCTCAGACCAGCATTGACTAACTGCCCTCAGAGCAGCATTTTGACAATGGTCTATACATATCATTTAGGCTGCCCTCAGAGCAGCATTGCTCTTTGTATATCATTTAAGCTGCCCTCAGAGCAGCATTGCCAAAGTGCCCTCACAGCTGCATTGACAAAGTGCCCCCAGAGCAGCATTGCTCATTGCTTGTTATTTAAGCTGCCCTCAGAGCAGCTTTGAATAACTGCCCTCAGAGCAGCATTTTAACATTGGTCTAAGCATATCATTTAAGCTGCCCCCAGAGCAGCATTGCTTCTTGCTTATCATTTAAGCTGCCCTCAGAGCAGCATTGACTAACTGCCCTCAGAGCAGCATTTTAACATTGGTCTATGCATGTCATTTAGGCTGCCCTCAGAGCAGCATTGACTAACTGCCCTCAGAGCAGCATTTTAACATTGGTCTATGCATGTAATTTAAGCTGCCCTCAGACCAGCATTGACTAACTGCCCTCAGAGCAGCATTTTGACAATGGTCTATGCATATCATTTAGGCTGCCCTCAGAGCAGCATTGCTCTTTGTATATCATTTAAGCTGCCCTCAGAGCAGCATTGCCAAAGTGCCCTCACAGCTGCATTGACAAAGTGCCCCCAGAGCAGCATTGCTCATTGCTTGTTATTTAAGCTGCCCTCAGAGCAGCTTTGAATAACTGCCCTCAGAGCAGCATTTTAACATTGGTCTAAGCATATCATTTAAGCTGCCCCCAGAGCAGCATTGCTTCTTGCTTATCATTTAAGCTGCCCTCAGAGCAGCATTGACTAACTGCCCTCAGAGCAGCATTTTAACATTGGTCTATGCATGTCATTTAGGCTGCCCTCAGAGCAGCATTGACTAACTGCCCTCAGAGCAGCATTTTAACATTGGTCTATGCATGTAATTTAAGCTGCCCTCAGACCAGCATTGACTAACTGCCCTCAGAGCAGCATTTTGACAATGGTCTATGCATATCATTTAGGCTGCCCTCAGAGCAGCATTGCTCTTTGTATATCATTTAAGCTGCCCTCAGAGCAGCATTGCCAAAGTGCCCTCACAGCTGCATTGACAAAGTGCCCCCAGAGCAGCATTGCTCATTGCTTATTATTTAAGCTGCCCTCAGAGCAGCTTTGAATAACTGCCCTCAGAGCAGCATTTTAACATTGGTCTAAGCATATCATTTAAGCTGCCCCCAGAGCAGCATTGCTTCTTGCTTATCATTTAAGCTGCCCTCAGAGCAGCATTGACTAACTGCCCTCAGAGCAGCATTTTAACATTGGTCTATCCATGTCATTTAGGCTGCCCTCAGAGCAGCATTGACTAACTGCCCTCAGAGCAGCATTTTAACATTGGTCTATGCATGTCATTTAGGCTGCCCTCAGAGCAGCATTGACAAAGTGCCCTTCAGCATTGCTCTTTGAATATCATTTAAGCTGCCCTCAGACCAGCATTGACTAACTGCCCTCAGAGCAGCATTTTGACATTGGTCTATGCACGTCATTTAGGCTGCCCTCAGAGCAGCATTGCTCTTTGTATATCATTTAAGCTGCCCTCAGAGCAGCATTGCCAAAGTGCCCTCAGAGCTGCATTGACAAAGTGCCCCCAGAGCAGCATTGCACAAAATTAGCATTTGCTCCCCTTAACACCCCCCCCCCCCCCCCACACACACACACACTATAATTGTGAAACTGCCCTCATAGCAGCAAATTATTGGTGGTGTTTGTAGATCATTTAAGCTGCCCTGAGAGCAGTATTCAGACCCTCAGAGCAGAAAATTATTATTTCTTTATACTATGGATAATATATAAACCCTGCTGAGAGCAATACTGATAAAACACCTTAGGAGCAGCAAACACATGTTTATCTGCGTTGTGTTCAGTTCAGAACTCCATCCTATGGGTGGCGCTCTAGCGTCACAGAGATCACAGAAACTTTACAACTTATCCAGTTCCTCAAAAATAATGCTCTAATGGCACCTTACTTATTCATCTACATAAACATGCCTACATGAATTTGCTGCTCAGCATCGCCACTTGTTTAATACTTCTAATCTGATGTGTCTCTTATTTATTCTCATTCTCTAATTTGCAATAATGCTTTTATCAATTTCAGATCATGGAGCAATTTTGGGTCGAGGGAATACGACGAAGCCTTCCGAAAATCGAAGATCCTGATGTCGATGTCGATATCCATATCGTACATGGGGACAAAACAGAATTTGTGCAGTTATACATGGAACAACTGCAAAAGCAAACAGAGTTTGTGTTTAAGGCAGCAAATAATCGCCCAAATTATTACCACCATGCCTGTGAAAGAGCGAGTAGACCCAAGGGGAAAAGTTCAGGGGAATCAGGGAAAACACGAGCCAATGCATGCGAAGCTTATGTTGCCTTTAAATTCATAGAAGAAACCAGTTATACCGCTGTTATAATCCGGAAGAAAATGCGTCACACAGGACACAATCCATCCACCAATGAGGAGAAAAAGGTAAATAGGATAAATCAGGAATTATTGGGATTTGTAGAAATGTGGATAAATCAAGGCTTGTCCATTTCCCAAATTGTTATTAAAAGCTGTGATTGGGCACACAATCATGGGCACACAGATAAGCATGACAGACGTTACTTTGTCACCCCAGAAGATGTGAGACTTGTGAAACGCAAGCTCCATATCCTGTCCCTACCAGATATTGATGATTCTGTGAGTGTGGAGAAGTTGGTTGACAAGTGAACTGAAAGAAAATATTTGCTATTTTCAACCACTCACCAAAGAACAGCCTCTGATTATCATCGTTCAAACACAGATGCAAAAGTCTCTACTGCAAGAAAACCCTCACCCCATGGTTTTCATGGACGCATCCTACAAAGGTTTGACATCATATGGGTATGCTTTGTATGCCCTTCTACTGGTAAACCAAACTGGAAGAGGAGTCCCATTTGCATACCTAATAATGAGCCAGGAATCATCAGCCATACTGGAACTTTGCTTGAGCAAACTCTCTTCAAGTAATCCAAACTTTTACCCAAGGTGAGACCAGGAGTATCTTTCCAATGTCAGTACTGACAATTAAATAATTGCACATCTGGCTCAGGGTAGGAAACCATTAAACCACTAAACCTTTGATGTGTGTGTGTGTGTGTGTGTGTGTGTGTGTGTGTGTGTGTGTGTGTGTGTGTGTGTGTGTGTCTGTGTGTGTCTGTGTGTGTGTGTGTCTGTGTGTGTGTGTGTGTGTGTCTGTGTGTGTGTGTGTGTGGCGGAGAGAGTCACAGCCCCAGCCTGAAAGCCTCAAACGTCTAGTATCTGCCCTTGTTCCATAGGGATGTCCCTTTGGAGCGATGGTTAAGATATTGGACTTTCGTGTGTGGGAAGCCTGGGTGGGGAGGTCGGATTTAGCATGCTCGGATTTACCTCCGTTACACACACACACACACACACACACACACACACACACACACACACACACACACACACACACACACACACACACACACACACATATATATACAGTATATGTAGGTAGATATAAATAGGTTTTATGATCATGATCCTACATGATGGCTTAATTCTTGGCTTAAATTATTATTTGATATATAATATTTTGTGGCACCAGAAAACCATTGCTACGCCCTATAGGGTGAGTGCACCCCAAGAATTGTATAGTAATTTGAAGGTGGACGAAAACAGCAGATGCAAAAAAATAAAAATGAAAATGCGGATTGATTTGAAAACATGTAAATGGTAGGGAAGCCAAGATAGATGTTGTGTAAACATGAACTCACTTTGAAAATACAAAGTGACATTTAAATAGAGAAATTAGTCATTATACGATTTACAATTTCTAGGGTGTTTTCAGTGGGACTCCCCATTAATTTCATACCCTGAACTAGCTAGTCTTAATTCAAATTGATCACAACAATTCCTTAATACGAAGTTAAGATGATGCTACCACAGTACTCAGCCAATAAAATCTCTCCTGTTTTTTTCCTAGGTCTGTAATGATCGACAGAGACTTGAAAGAGATGAATGCCATAAAACAGGTTTTTCCAAAAGCAAAGATTCTCCTGTGTTGGTTTCATGTTCTCCAGGTATCTATGGCAGTAAAGCAAATCAATGAGTAATTACATTTTAACATGCAACTAAAAAGAAAAAAAAAGAAAAGGAAATATAGCCTGGCTTTGTCATCTAAAATTTTGCAATTATTGATGAGATATCCCTAATAAGTCAGATATGGTGTGAAGAACAAATATTTTGTGGAACTACTTTCTCTATTTTGTGGGTCATGTTATGTCGCTTCACCCCAATTTGATTCTCTGCAGTGAGTCCTGACCCGGGCTACATAGTGATGCAGTTAAAGTTTCTTACGAGTTCAAATTGAGATCTACATATACTACTACTAAACCCTACTACTACTACTAATATTAATAAGGGTAATAGTGGTAATAATCATAATAATCATTTTATTATTACATACTAATACTAACTAATAATAATTAGCTTCATGTTTGAAAGACCACAAAACGCAATCACTTACACATGTTGTTTTGTTTGTTAAAGGCTGTACATCGCTGGGTGACATTGAGAGATGGTGGGAATCTGTCACCTCCCCAAAGAAACCTTGTTATGCATGCCATGACGTCGATGAAAGCATGTGCAACGGTAATAAAAGTGTAACATTTTAAAACATTTTTAGGTCTTTCTGAATCTGTACAATTTTAAAATCTGTTTACGCTCTGTACTTTTAGGAAGAAGAATTTTTGACTGTCTCCACTTCAAAATGCAATGATCTTGAAGCCCAGCTTGGCAGCAGCCAAGTGACCACTTACCTGAAAGTACACTGGTTTCCATATGCATCACTTTGGGCCAATTTTGGACGACAGTTTGATCACAACAGCAGTGACACCAACAACAAGGCCGAGAGGTAGTACAAGTATACTCTATCAACCTGCACAGTGAATGATATATTGTTTAATTTTTAAGTATTTGTTCTGATACTGTGGCTTTTCAGAAACTGTGATGTATGACCTACAAATCAAGTTATCCATCTTTTTAAAGAGTGTCCTGCTTTACATCTAATCCACCCCAACACAGACAGCATTCATGATATTATTTTTCTGTTAGGTTTTTTCTTACACTGAAATACCAGTTCCTAAGGGCAGAGGCAAACAGAAGGGTTGATGAGCTTCTTCGCTTGCTTTGTGGAGATATTCAAAAATATTACAGGTAAGGGCAAAGTGTACTGAATTTTGTATCACATTTGGGGCACACTGTTCCTGTAACTTCTCCTCTCTACTATAATTTAATTGTTGTCTGTCTGTCTGTCTGTCTGTCTGTCTGTCTGTCTGTCTGTCTGTCTGTCTGTCTGTCTGTCTGTATGTCTGTCTGTCTGTCTGATATGAAACAATGTGAAGTGGCACAGGCACGGAGGCTGACAACAAACAGAGGGGGGACTGACGAGAGGAGGTAGAGGTACCTCCTCTCGTCAAAAAAAAGGGTCCTTGAGCAAGACACTGAAACCATAATTGCTCCCAATGAGCAATTCATCAATTATGTAGTTTACTCTAATGGGCTTGAGTTCCATTTTGTTGGTTGTTGCTATACGACACATGTGACCTTGTAGATCTGCTGTTTTCACTAGTTTGGGTCCCAGGCAAACGTCTAATTTCTCGTTTGGGTCTTGACCTGAAAAGTTAGGGAAAGGACACCCAATATGCTTCAAATGTGTGTGTGTGTGTGTGTGTGTGTGTGTGTGTGTGTGTGTGTGTGTGTGTGTGTGTGTGTGTGTGTGAGACATGTTTTGAAGAAAAAAAACGTAAAACATAATTACCAATTTTAATATGATTTACTACAAAACTAATTAGAATTGAATTGATTACAAATGAATAAGGACACAACAACTAGGCCTGTTTTGTCCTCAAACTTGTTTTGACCATTGTGTTATTTTCTCACTGAAGCTATTTTGATGAACTGGCAGACGCAGGAAGACTGAAGTTCTCCCACTCAGCCTCGACTGCTACAGCAGCAATGGACAACGGACTGGGGCAGCACATTAAGATTGATGACGAAGGGAAGTGTTCTGTGCCAGCAGAGTCAGACCCCAGCATTAACAGAACCGTTGATCTTGTCAAGATGCAATGTGACTGTAAGTCATATGACAAAGGCAACATATGCAAACATGTTGCTTTGGCATGTGCTGAGGCTAAGAGGAGATGTGTGGACATAGAAAATCTTCGTGCTGACATAGCAAAAATAATGTTAGCGAACCATCAGTACCATCTGGATGGTGACTGCATCACAGTCTACCACAGCGACGGAAAAACAACGTTTGCCTTCAGTGGAGATCCTATGTTCTGCACATGTGCAGTCAATAGTTATGGTGAGAAGTGTGTGTGTTTACACCTACTTCCTTCTCAAAATAGCAGACATGTCACATGCTGCACTTCCCGAAAGGGAAAGTGAGTGTATGCCTACTACATCTGTCACATCAGAGGAAGAGATCCAATCGATGATAAAGGATCTTCATGAGTGGAGTACATCACAACATTTTAACTCATTTAGTGCCACCCCTTTCACCACTAGAGGGCGCCCAGTGGCCATAGAAAATCCCATAGAGATATGCTGGTATATGCAGAAGCCCTGCAGCCATGACTTGCCTGAACACTTTCCTTTGTGCATGTACAGGAAGAGGATGAAGTTAGCTTGAAGTTAGCTATTGGCTACCAAGCATTTTAGAAGCCTTATTTTCGTCAACTTAGCCATGATTAAACCTTGCACACCTCATGCATGGGAAAAAAACAGAGAAGAATGAGCTCTAAAAAATCCAATGCAATCCTGGATTGCATTGGAGTGGATTTGTGCAGTTTGTTCACAGCTTTCAAACAAAAAAATCCGATTGGAAATCCGTTCAGGCATTCTTGAGATAATCGCCATTATGTTTTACATGTTATGTAAACAAACATGGCTGCCCTGTATGTTAGATGGGGTTGTATGGGGGTGGAACATGCAAATCGCGATTGAAATCATGTTCACTAGATTTGATGGGGTCCAAAAAAAAAATTTCAAAATTTTTTTTTTCAAAAAGATTTTTTTTTTTTTTTTTTTTTTTATATCCCGAACTAGTTCGGGATAGGCACTCTGGGATGCGATAATATATCCCGAACTAATTCGGGATAGGCACTCAATGAGTTAAGTACAGCAATCAACTTTACGCTGCAATTAAGAGGGCACACCAGTTAGCTTTCCACAGATTTGGG
Organism: Nannobrachium achirus; assembly: GCF_963921795.1. Taxonomy (NCBI): domain Eukaryota; kingdom Metazoa; phylum Chordata; class Actinopteri; order Myctophiformes; family Myctophidae; genus Nannobrachium; species Nannobrachium achirus. The sequence continues at coordinate 11,702 of NW_027665019.1, forward strand.
TTTGCATCCAGAAAAAGAAAAATAACAGCCCTTCATGCATACCGCCAGCGTATGGAGAACGCTAAACGCTGTGAGATGTACAAAAAACTCAAAAGGAAACGGGCCAACAAATTGCATTAAAGGCATAGGTTGTCTTGGTCGTCCAACCCATTAACCCTGCAAGACCCACTGTCGCTTTTTGGACACATTTATATTTGATCAAAAAAAGAGAATAATTTGTTTTCCTGTTCTTTTTTCACCTAAACATCACCATTGGATATTTTTTAGTATTACAATTAGTATTACAATATTTGCATATAAATACCCCCTACAGGGCTGACATTCGCACTTCAAGATCTCTGGAGTCCAGAGTCTGGACGAACACCATCTCACTTTTTCACTGAAGCTATTCCTCACAAAAACAAGTACAATGCCTGTAATACTTATTTTGGTGATCATTAGAATGTCTAGAAAATGTACATATGTTATTGTTGTGAAAAAAGAATCCCCCAAATGTAAATTAGAGCATGATTTATGACTATAAAACCTTACAAGCTTGTACATCTGCATTTTGGAGACATGCTTTTCTAAACGACTGTTCTAAAGAGCCTTCTGAATCTACTAATGTTGCAGTGAAGGTGTCATAACAGGTCTAACTGTAATGGGGAGGGGTGGGTTAAGTCTCCTAGGAGAGCTGTGGGAAGTTCAGAATCCATCGTCTTGTGACATCATCATTTCCCCCCCCCCCAAAAAAAAAAATATATATATATCAATATTTTTGAAAAAAAGATTTAGATTTTTATTATCGCGAGAACAATGG
>NW_027665019.1:15000-80997 GCF_963921795.1 Nannobrachium achirus
TCTTGAGCTCCAAGCTCTTGTGAGCTTGGATGGCAAAGAGAGCAGAACAGACATTTGCATTTATTTCACAATAGTAAAAACTGCTGCACCTCTTCCTATCTGGGCTTTGAGAATTCAGTGTATGAATAACAGTGGTTGCTGAGTGTAAATGCATTTTGAGGAAAAGAAAAATTATACCATTTGTTCGAAAAGTGCACCCTGTATATATATATATATATATATGTAACGGAGATGATCTGAACTTCCCCACCCGGCTTCGTACCCGGGTCTCCCACGCGAAAGTCCAATAACTTAACCACTAGACCAAAGAGACATCTTTTGTGATCTGGGGGAGATACTAGACTTTTGAGGCTTCAAGGCTGGGGCTGCCTTTACCCTTTTCAGGTCTACAAGCTCACAACGCGTCGCGGCGCGTTGTGAGCTTGTAGATCGGCTATTTTACAAGATTGATCAATGATATTTTCTACAAGCTCACAACGCGTTGCGCGAGGCTACTAAATGGTAAATGGTGCATTTATATAGCGATTTTATCCAAAGCGCTTTTATATAGATTGTGCATTACATTCACCCATTCACGCACACATTCATACACCGGTGGCAGAGGAAACCATGCAAGGCAGTGAAGGCCCAACCTACTCAAGGCAAACTTCAAATAAAGTCTTCGATCAATCAATCAAAACCAGGAGCAACTAGGGGTTCAGAGTCTTGCCCAAGGACTCTTCGACATTAACTCAGGGGGAACCCGGATTCGAACTGGGAACCCTTCGGGAACCCTTCGTGTTCTAATAACGGTTTCTCCACCCCTGAGCTATGCCGCCCCTGCTACTTAGTTCTGACAAAGCCAAAATAGCAGATCTACAAGCTCACGTTGTGTTAGTGATAGGCAATCTCGTTCATTTCAGTGAACGGATCATTTCACGTTCCCCTGTGTTCTATTTGTCTGTCATTCAATGTTATATGAGATACTTCAATGGTTTCCAGTGGAAATAAGCTTAGGCTTTTCATGGATCACCAGTGAACTGTACCGTCATGAAACTGTACCTTTTCCTATGCAAACTTCTAATAAAGTCTTCAATCAATCAATCAATCAAACCCCCCTGCCAGCCAGGGGGGGAGGGGCGGGAGGGGACGGGTGAACCACGTAGGCTAGGGGTTTGAACATTTCATTTCATTTCATTTATTTTTGTTTCGCACATGTAGTGTACATTACAGTTATATTATATTTATACTCAGAATTTCAATATTTTACAGTACACACACATGAACGAAAAGGAGCAAGCAGAAGAATAAATTCTTATAAATACCTGCCCCCTATTCAAAAATATATATATAATGATCGGCATATACAGCCTGCATGTTCATGCCTTGAGAAGTGTAAACAAATCCAATCTGAAGCCCGACAAAAAACCCGACAAAAAACAACAAAAGCAAAAAAACAACGATGCTGCCACCTGGCAGTCAGATGAACATATTACGTCTCAGGACATAGTCCCCCCTATGTCCTCCTCCTCAGGCTCATGACAAACAATCTATTTTGTCTTTGAATGAATGTCATCACCTTCATAGTCTATAGTCATTGTCTAATACAGTTAGAAGAAAAAGAATAGCTAGGTTGACGCGATACTTGACCCTCGTCAACCATGCGGTTTTTATACAAGTTTGTATAAAAAAAACGTGCGATTGAATTCAACATGATCAATAGTCTCAATAGCTCTGGTCCATAGCGTTAGCGATAACAGCGTGCAGTGCTGTGCTACAATGATTATTATGCTATTCAGTCAGTTAGTAAACTTTTTGGTTACCACCGCGCTCCCTTTAGATCAACATGTAGGAGGAGAATGGATCGCACACAGTGAAGAAGCACACACTGAAGAAGGCTTACAGTCGAAACGTTTGTTTCTCATCCATGCAAATGCAACAATAAAGAAAACATCAACTCTTGCCACTGTGCGATCCATCCTCCTCCTTCTACATTCAGTCAGTTAGAAACCCACTTGTGTTAGTAGTGTACCTGTAGGCTGTATCCATATGCATGCGGGAGGAACCAGCTTCAACGGCCGTAGCGTAGATGATATCCGAGCTGATCGTGAAATCCACAGACAACTCCGGGGGTCCGCAGCCAACTACGGGCAGGTATTCCGACACATAAAACTAACCCTAACCCCCAAGTTGGCCCAACCCTAACCTCAGTGACCGGCGAACGCGACCACGACGCCTTGGTTCTTCAACAAGCAATCTGAGTTCACACGCAGTGCCCAGGGGTGGGGGCTGCTGCCAGCAGTGGCGTCAGTTCAGCAAAAGCTAAGGTATGGCAACATGACTGGTGTCTTGCATGCACGGTCGCGTGCCCTCACGCGCATGCAAGACAACAGTCATGTTGCCATACCTTAGCAACAGACACAATGAAAAGTACATTTTATTATTTCCCCTGTAGCCAAGGGATGGCAGCTGCCATAACTTGCCATACCCAATTGACACCTCTCATACCCAATTGACACCTCTGGCTGTCAGAGCCGAAAGCCGTGCTGTGCTGCGCGCACCACAGAAATCAACCATACATTTGTATAATATACAATAAAAGGCAGAGAAATGGGCAGTTATCCTTGATTTTATAGAGGATTCTAAGTGATCACTTGCTCACTGGATGTCCTAGGCACATGGACAACATCGCAAAACAACGGATCTTTGTCAGATTAAAGATCAAAATGTGATTTTTCCAAAAAAAAAAAAAAAAAATGAACATTTTCGGTTTTGGCATTTCTTAATACGTTTTAAAAAACCGAACATTTTCGGTTTTGGCACTAGATGAGTTAAGAACCTCCACATAGGAGGCTCATAATGTAATAAAACTTCATAATGTAATAATGTATTTTTTATTACATTATGAGCTTTTTATTACATTATGAGCTTTTATTACTTTTAATTATTACATTATGCGCTTGTTTTTTATTACATTATGAGCTGATTACTACATTATGAGTTTTTATTACATGTTTTTATTACATTATGAGCCCTTATTACATTATGAGTTGCTACACACCCTGCCAACTTTGTTAATGAAGAATGGAGCAACATGCAGCAAATTAATACATATGGGGATCATTTAGCTGTACAAAGAGCATCCACAATGTTCAACATACAGTTCGTGATTGTATAGACACTGGGTGTTGATGCAACATCGATAATATCCCCATGTGGTCAGTATGACGACAGTCTGCCATTGCTAATTCTGGGCCACTTTGCCGAAGGTCATGGGGACCATTATGTCACACACTTGATTCAAAGAGCGCACCACTTCGATCTGTCCAGACTTAGAGCCAGAGTGAGGTCAGGGCCAGAGTGAGGGCCTTACGGCGAGAGTGAGGGCCAGATTTAGGGCCAGACTCAGAGTGAGGTACCGAGTCAGGGCCAGAGTGAGGGCTAGACTTAGGAACTAGCAATGGCAGACTGTCGTCATACTGACCACATGGGGATATTATCGATGTTGCATCAACACCCAGTGTCTATACAATCACGAACTGTATGTTGAACACATTATTACATTATTACATTATTGAAAAATCCATTATTACGTTATGCGCTAATTTTTGGAGCTGTGTGAAGCACAGGCTCCCTATACGTGGCCGTGTGGGTCTGTGTGTCTGTCTGTCTGTGTGTGTGTCTGTATGTAGCCTGAACTTCCTAAACTTCGGCACGCCACTAGTCCCACAGTTTTGCCACCACACACTCGCGCCATATGTCAAATCGACCGGCTTACTCGGGAATCGTGGGCTATTACTTTTCTAAGAGAAAGGTTCTATAGTTTAATTGATATTAATTTATTAGTGAATTAATTTTCCCCATTGACTTATAATGGGAATCGCAAAAACTCACATTCAATTATTTGTCTCTCGCAAACAATAGGGGCTAGAGTTTCAAGACTTGGAGAGGAGGTTCATAATGATTTCAAGGATTAAATAAAAAATAATTGTGTCATTTGGCCGCATGGTGGCGCCATAACACCCCACTTTACGTTTTGGCCTGTAACTCTTGAACCGTAGGTCGGAAAATTAAAAATATTCCTTGGGTCATGACGCATCTCCCCATATAGGCCACGCCCATTTGCGCCATGATAGATTTTCCGCCATCTTGAATTTTCTCCAAAACACACTTTTTGCTCCTTTTCCTACATATTTTCTTCAAATGTCACAAAAATCGGTACACATGATCCACACACACACACACACACACACACACACACACACACACACACACACACACACACACACACACAGCTCCACTTCACACGGGTGTGATTTTTTTATTACATTATGAGCTGATTATTACATTATGAGTTTTTATTACATTTTTCTTATTACATTATGAGCCCTTATTACATTATGAGCCGTTATTACATTATGAGTTGCTACACACCCCCTTTAAATACATCAGGGCGAGTTTAGAGACATGTATTTATGATTGATTGCTGGTCGTAAAGGGTTTGAAACTATCTGTACATAATCAGTTAGAAGACACAGGTTGTGAATGTTGTGGAATGTTTTGTTGGATGATTGCCTGTCCCATTGTTAATGGACAGGTGAGAATGGGTTAGGGTAGGGGTGTGATTCCTATTGTTTAATGGATGAGCCAACTAATTTGCATGTATTCCCTTTGTTATGATAAGTAGTGAGCATACAGCCCCCAAACAAGATAGTGTAAATGGATTGGAACATGTAGATAGGTTTAGCACTAATTTGCATTGACATTATTTTAGCTGGAAAATATTTAGCGTCCAGCAACAACGCCGGAAAGATGACAAATCACTTTAGTTTTCCATTCCCATATTTGTCCTTTACATTGTTAAACATGCATATGAACACTGTATAGACTGCACAAGCGATTATACAACTACTATATCATTATATAGTTAGGGTCTCAATTGAAGACCTGAGTGCAACAGAACATAAAATGACTTGTCTTTTGTTTCTACCAGATCTCTTTCCCCACTAGTCCCTCCCTAACATTCTTATTGAAGAAATTGTCAATGTTCTTAGTCTTAGTCATCGTAGTGTACTTTTTATTTAGTTTTCTTCAGTGAAAAAGGTAGTCAACAAACACATTTGTTGTTATAGTTTTAGTCAATGAAACCAACACTGTTGTGAAGGCCCGGGTGTCCCTGCACAATATATAATTGACATTCTCATAATAAGAACTCCCAAATGTATATGTATTTGGCTCCGGAAAGAAGTTTGTACATAATCAGTTTAGAAGACACAGGTTGTGGATGTGGTGAAATGTTTTGGATGACGTTTGTCCCATTGTTAATGGACAGGTGACAGGGGTTTGGTCAACTAATTTGCATGCATTCCTTTCATTGGGATAAGTATAGTGAGCATACAGCCCACGATTGAATGTTGTCCAGTGCATACTGATTTATAACATTTATTTTCAAAAGACTGCACAAAGATTACATTGCAAAAGTGTATATATTTCTTTGTTTTGTTACATTATAAAAGTGGAAAACATTGTCCAGGCCTGCCTGCAACAGTTGCTCTTCGGTGGAATAGGTATAGGCATAGAAGCAAAGGAACGCACAGCTTGTGGTGATCCACCTGTAGGGTGAAAGACATCTTGTCAGACTGTATAATTCCCTCTGCCTTTGCATCATGCAATTCTCTTGACTTCAGAATAAGACAAAACTTCTGCAAAATAATGTACATATTACACATAATTCTCCCTGTGTGAATCTGCACATGCATCTCAAATGATTTTTTGACTAAAGCTGTTGCCACAATCTATACAGCTAAAGGGCTTTCCCCTGTATGAATCCTCATGTGGTTTTTGAGACTACCACTTTCACTAAAGCTGTTGCCAGAATCTGAACAGATGAAGGGGGTTTCCCCTGTATGAATCTTCATGTGTCTTTTTAGATTGCCAATTTGATTGAAGTTGCTCCCACAATCTTAACAGCTGAAAGGTTTTTGAGCCATATGAATGTTCATGTGTTTTTTCAGACTGCCCTTTTCACTAAAGCGGTTGCCACAAACTGTACAGCTAAAGGGCTTCTCCCCTGTATGAATCCTTGTGTGTATTTTTAGACTAGAACTTAGACTAAAGCTGCAGCCACAAACTGTACAGGTGAAGGGTTTTTCCCCTGTATGAATCCTCATGTGATTTTTGAGACTACCACTTTCACTAAAGCTGTTGCCACAATCTGTACAGCTAAAGGGCTTCTCCCCCGTATGAATCCTCATGTGTGTTTTTAGACTAGCACTGTGACGAAAGCTGTTGCTACAAACTGTACAGCTGAAGGGTGTTTCACCTGTATGAATGTTCATGTGTTTTTTTAGATGACTGTTTTCTGTAAAGCTGTTGCCACAAATTGTACAGCGAAAGGGCTTTTCCCCTGTATGAATCTTCATATGGTTTTTCAGACTACCACTTTGACTAAATGTGTTTCCACAAACTGTACAGCTGAAGGGCTCTTCCCCTGTATGCATACGCATGTGCCTCTCCAGGTTACCTTTTAGACTAAAGCTTTTGCCACAAACTGTACAGCTGAAGGGATTTCCCCCTGTATGAGTGTTCATGGTTTTTTTTTAGATTACTTTTTTCTGTAAAGCTGTTGCCACAAATTATACAGCGAAAGGGCCTTTCTCCCTGTATGAATCCTCATGTGGTTTTTCAGACTACCACTTAGACTAAAGCTTTTGCCACAAACTGTACAGCTGAAGGGTTTTTCCCCTGTATGAATCCTCATGTGCTGCTCCAGATTACATTTTTTACTAAAGCTGTTCCAACAAAGTGTACATATATGAGTCTTCATGGGTGGATTTTGTTTTGATGATTTCACACCATGGGGCAGCGTGTTGCTCATCAACACTATTTGCTCTTCCACATGTTGTGTCTTGTGTGATTGCAGTGTGTTTAAAACTGATCGGTCTTCCCTGGTCTCCTCCCACTCATCACTGTCATCAGTGTCAGATTCAGAACAGTGTGAAGAGAAGAGCAGAGCATCACTAATTGGTTTAGATCTTTCACAGTCCTCGGCACCAGCTTGTAGTTATTTGTGTGCAGGTGAGGTGCTGGCGGGAGGGTCTGATTCTGTATTTTCAACATGTTCACTTTTCACTGTTAGTGATGTCAACATTGTCCCATCAGCCTCTAATGGGACATCCTGTTGTGTTTGGCATATCTCCTCCTGTTCCTCTTTAATCTGTGGATGTGTTTGGAATAGCTCCTCCTGTTCCTCTTTAATCTGTGGATGTGTTTGGAATAGCTCCTCCTGTTCCTCTTTAATATGTGGATGTTCTGGTTCATTCTGTATCAGTCTGGGAACCCTCTCCTTCTGTTCAGGTGAAGACTCCTCTTTACACACAGAGACACCGTCTGGATTGAGGACAATAATGTAATGTTAAGTCATGACCCTCAAATAGATGGAACCAATGCATTCCAACAATGTCAAAAAAATACTTGACAACATGGAAATTATTTGAAACTATGTTTCTTTGAAAAAGGAAGCATGGTGAGCCGAGAGGCCATCCAAACCTTTTGGTTGACCATATTGTTTGGGTGCTGTACCTCAGTAGACATGTCGAGTACATCCAAATTAATGAATGAATCCAAACAACAGTAGAGCGTAGTGCCCTAAGAACCCTTTCTCAACAAACATCAGCCTATAATTCTATTCAGTGCATTACTTTATGTGTGCATATCTGTGTATCACCGGCATGGCTTGCCAAAATACTTTGCTTTTCGCTATTCTGGCTTCCCATGGGTACATACATGACCTGCTTCCTTCTGCATGTATGTGATCTGATCTGTCTGTTGTCATATACACACAGGAGCAATCCCGTGGTTGATCAATCAATACATTCACATCTGAAGTCAATGGTGCAACTCGGCCGATTGCACTTTTTATGAAAACATGCAAGTATTATCAACATCACTCTTCCCCTTCGGTGTTTCTTGTGCACAGTGGCATTTGAAGACCCTCCTCCTTTACAACCAGATTCACATCCCTGGCAGCCGATGGTTTATTTGACACATTCACAACACCTGGTGTTGTCACCACCTATAATAAAACAAAACAAATATAGTTGAATGAACTGTGTAAAACAAATCATATTTTTTCAGATATCAAAATACAGTACCCTCTCAGGCAGTTTCTGTTGATCTGCAACATTTGGTTTCTTATTATGTAAGAAAAACAACATTAATTATTGGTCACAAAAACTAAGCCACTTAAACACATCCTATACATTCCATTGACTGGTTTTCCCCAGTTGATTGGCCATCTCTTTTCACCAATACATCGATTTAACCAAACAAGACTGATCTACAAGCATACAGCAGCATACAACTAGTTTGCAGATCTGTTATTTTTAGGATAGGGTTCATATGGAACAATAATAGATAACACATTGTATTGGTTATGCAAGTGTTTCTCAAACTTTCACATTTCAAGGTGACCCTTAACTCCGACATGCAGCATACAAACCAAAGGGGCCATAACGGTTCCCCTTGGTTCCATTTGTTGCGACCGTCAGGGAGCAGTTTACTATGAAAACCTCCACCGGCCGTCCGTCCGTCCGTCCGTCCGTCCGTCACACGTCACACGTCACACCTTTGCCCTGCTCATATCTCCGCATCAGTATGACATCACACCACATGTGTACACAAACCTTTGTGTACGTTGCTGTGGCAACAGTCTGTTGTTGCTGGTCTGTTAGTGTACGTTAGCAACCACCTTAGCAACCATGGTTTTACCCTAGCAACCAACTGTTTACCCTAGCAACCAACTGTTTACCATAGCAACCATGTTTTTTTACCCTAGCAACCAACTGTTTACCATAGCAACCAGATACGCAGAGCAGGGATCTCCATATATGGGCATAAACAGGTGACATCACACTGATGTCAGATACTCAGAGCAGGGATTTCTCCATAATATATGGGCATAAAAGGGATTCTGTTAGGGATCTCCATATATGGGCATAAAAGGGATTCTGTTAGGGATCTCCATATATGGGCATACAAGGGATTCTGTTAGGGATCTCCATATATGGGCATAAAAGGGATTCTGTTAGGGATCTCCATATATGGGCATAAAAGGGATTCTGTTATGGATCTCCATATATGGGCATAAAAGGGATTCTGTTAGCTGTTAGTGATCTCCATATATGGGCATAAAAGGGATGCTGTTAGGGATCTCCATATATGGGCATAAAAGAGGGATCTCCATATATGGGCATGAAAGGGATTCTGTTAGGGATCTCCATATATGGGCATAAAAGGGATTGTATCCCAGGTGATGCCCTGTTAGGAGATCCACACTAACAGAATCCATATATGGTCCTACCGACAGCTGCCATAAGCCAACCCTGGCGATAAGGTCTGAGTCGAAGAAATGCTTCTTTCCTGGCAAGAATTGCCCCTTTATACTGTAGGGCTCGTTTGTGTATTGTATGACATCACGCCACATCATCGGCTGAGGACTGTGTGATGTCATCATATCTCCATATATGGAGACATAAGTTGCTCATGCCCAAATATGGGCTGGTGAGGTCAGACTTAGTGTGATGCGTAGGTTATCTCCATATATGGAGATTCAACTTCAATGAGTAACCATGGCAAACTGTCAACTGCCCGTATGTCTTGATAATTGGTAAAACAAACTTTTGGCCTATTTGTGGAGATAAGCGACCAACGGTCGCTTATCTCCCGATTAGGGAGTCTTACTGGTATGCTGTTAGAGTTAAAGACTTGAAGGGGTCCATTTAGACCCCCATAAATGCACCCACAGAGTCCCTGGAATCCTCTTTGAGAACCACTGGGTTGCAATAACACAGTTTTGAGCTTTTAGATCTGTTATTTTTTTTAATGATAGGGTTCATATTAGGGCTTCAACATTCCCCCAGACTTCAAGTTCGAATATTGGACTTTAACATTGGCCCGAATATCGAATATATTCGAATATCATTAATTATATATTTTTTCCCATAGAAAATGACTTATTGTAAAAAAAAAAAAAAACACTACACCATAATGTCCACAAGAGGGCGCACACCGCCAGATTGTCAAGAAAAAACATGGTAAAGTCATTTGCTGATTTATTTAAAGCTAGAGTAGGACTGGACTGCATAGAACAGTAACAAAACATTATAATAATAAAGTTTAGCAGCCTTTTGCAAACAGTCAACAGTAAACATAGCAGTTATACATAGGCTTAGGCTAGTAGGCCTACTGCTCATTAGTGCAAGTAAACTGTGTTGCATGTATTGGAAAAACTGAACACTTTCACATGAAATAAAATATAGCAACCTGTAAACGGTCAACAAATAAACAAATTGAAATAAGCTACTGCTCATCATTAGTAGGCCAGGCCTACAAGTAAACTGTAGGCTATTGCAAAAACAGAACACCTATATATAGGCCTTAGCCTATAAGAAAACAGGTCTGACCCTCTGCCTGAAGACATAAAATAATGACAACCAATGCCATATTTACAACCACAACTAAAATGAAGCACAGGGCAAAAGTCACATACATACAGTAGGCCTACTTTACTTGTAAACATAGCAGTTTGACATACTGCTGCTCAATCATTTAGTGCAAAACAAATTAAACTGTAGGCAGCTTAATACTTAGAGGACGTCAGCCTTTAGCCTTTAGAAGGAATAAAATAATACAGAATTTAAATAAAATCGAAAAGAAAAGAAAATAAACTGAACACATCTATCTGGCTGGCAGACTACAGATTGTTAGTCAAGAAGACCAGCCGGTTCACTTGTTCAAAAGAAAGTGCTGCACGCTTTTTATTCACAATGTTGCCTGCATCTGAAAAAACGCGCTCAGATCTGACAGATGTAGCGGGTACACTGAGGTATTTTTTCGCCACCTGTGCAACATAAGGGTACCTCGCACTCCCTGTATCTCTCCACCACACTAGAGGATCTGTACTGGCTGCCTGCTCTGGCTCTCTTTCATACCCCATAATCTCTGCATGCAGATCGTGGGGAGGGCGCACAACACGGGGCTGCTGTCTGGCCTGGGAAAAAAGGTCGCCCATTGCGGAGAGGGCGTTTTTATTTGGGGCTTGATTTGGGACTGGCAATTCAGCGGACTCTACTGCGGGCTCTGCTGCTAATATAGCTGTCATCTCTGCAAGCACTTTATCGTGGACTCGTTGTTTCGTTCCCTGATCATGATCTAAATGACCCAGGCAGTGCCAGCGAGGGTCAAGAAAGCTGGCTGTGTTCAGAAACATGAAGGAGTTACAGTGTTCTGGGTAGCGCTTATCTAGATCAGCAGCAATCTTCTCCTTCATTTCTTTCACTGCTCCAGTATCGTCGTCCGCAGGCGGCCTCAGATTAGACATGAGAACGTGCTTAATGGGTAGAACACTGATGCTGTTGGGTAGTTGTCGGTGGATATTGCCTTTGTAGCAACTTTGAATGGCTCGAGAACATCCTTTACCTGCAAATTCATAAAATAGGCTATATAAATATACATTTTATAAAGCAGTAGGCGTAGTTGCCTTAAACTGTGAGCTTGTATATCTGCTATTTTTCACTATAGCTAAAGTGTAAAATAATGAAGCCCCTCCACCTTGGACCCTAGTAACTCTGTCCCACTCCCCCCACCCCCGTGACGCCCCTGCTCTCAGCTAGGGTTCAGGCAATGGCATATATATTTACTAATTATATATAACAAATATAAATCAATTTAAGCTATAGCCCATTATAGTTCTCACCTTTTCCAGCTGACTCCATTCGCTCGTGGACAGCTCAAGGTTGGACAGCTTCTTCTCAATGATGACAGCAGCCACAGGTCCTTTTTGTTCCAGTGCACGAGAAATCATGTCATGCGTGCTGTTCCATCGAGTCACACAGTCATTAATTAGACTCTCCGGCTTCACTCCCAAAAGTTTCTGCTTCTCTTCCAGGAGGTAACTATTTGTGGGTGATTTGTTGAAGAAGGCAGCAGCACGTTTCAGTTTGCCAACACTGTTCTCAATAGATCTCACCCCAAGCCCCTTGCGCACAGCCAGGTTAATGGTATGGGCGAAACAAGGCACATTTGTGGACTGCATGTGCCTCTCCACTGCATTCACGTAGTTGAGTGCGTTGTCCGTTGTCACGGCAAGAATCGACTCCCGTTTCACACCAAACTCCCCCAGCCCTTCCATAATGCAGTTGTACACATTCTCTGCCGTGTGGCTCTCTCTGATCTGACCTGTTTTAAGAACAAAGTTCTTCATTTCCCACTCCGCTGTGATGCTATGTGCGGTCACCGTGATGAACACATCAGTGGCGAGGGAGGTCCATCCATCTGTGGTCAACGCCACGTCCTTGTCCTGGATGGCGATTCTCACTGTCCTGGCAGTGACATCGTATAGTTTAGCAATCCTATTGCTAACAGTCGTATGAGATGGGAGATGATAACGTGGGTTTATTTCAGTGATGAATTCCTTGAATCCCTCTCCATCAACTATACTAATCGGCCGCATGTCTTTGCAAATGAATGCAGTTAACTTTCTGGTGATGGCCTCTTGTTTTGCAGCGGGTAGAGAAGCGGTCGAGCTGTAATAGGATGTTAGCTTTGGTTGTTTGGAAAGCGGCCCCTCTTCCTCTCCCTCGTCGCAGGCTCGGTTATATTCGATGGGGTGGACATGTATTAAATGCTGCCTCAGATTTGTGGTAGTTGAATGATAGGCCATCTGCAAATCGCATATCTTGCAAACTGCCTTTGTCTTGTCGACAACTTTTCCTCCAACTGACCAGAACCCGAAGAATCGCCAAACAATACTTTTTAGATGGTTGGGTAAAACAACCACTTTCTCCACTATGACCAGCATGGAGTCGGTTCCTTCCCCGGACTCCCCTGGTTGTTTATCCATCGCGCCGCTGGGTTGTTGTTCAGCCATATTCGGTGCACTGCATGTAGCCTGCTACACTCTGATTTCTGGTTTGTACTAGCCGGCTTGTTAGGACACGTGACTGCAAGCCCAGTAAGGGACACACACAGCTGAAAACGATCAGCGCATCAGCGCGCATTGCTCTGTTCCAATAAAAAACATATATTTTGCTCACTGAGCAGAACCCCGCCCAATATTCAAATATAATTTTTTACGGTCGAATGTCCATTTTTTCCCCCTATTCGACGAACATCCGATGTTCGAATGTTAATGTTGAAGCCCTAATTCTGCCCTCTGGAAGCTGCGGCCTGCAAAGGCACTAGCCGGGCCAGTCGATCACTTAGTGGTCTTGGCACATTTTTGTGTAGGCAATTTAACATTGCTCTTATGCATATCATTCAGAGCAGCATTGGCAAAACTGTGTAAATAATAGGGGGGGGGGGGGGCTTAATGTAAATAACAGGGGCTTACATAATTAGTAATGCACCTAATGCATCTATTTATTTGTCTATTTAAGTATTAAAGGTAGTTACAGTCAAATACAGAAAATAGCAGATCTACAAGCTGTAGCCAACTATACCATTTCCCAGGAACAAAGGCCTCCTGAAAATAGCAGATCTACAAATCATAGGCCGGCCACTACACTACACTACACTACACTACACTACACTACACTACAAAACAACACAATCAAACAACAAAGTGTTGAGCCTCCCTACTGAAATGGAAAAAACAGACTTTGCCAACTTCTGTAAAGCAGCATATTAGAGCCACAGCATGGGCATTCACTGCTGCTGAATTCATTTCTCTTTAACATGATCTCGGGGGAGAGCGCGAACGCAGTCCCCACACTACCAGAAATTATGCAGTCGAGATTCCCACATTTGGGGAATTCGCTCGGATCAGCAAAGCACGGTGTGCAATGGCTAAGCCTCGCCGAGGGTGAACCACCTTCATGATCATGGTGTCTCCCCTGCCAGGTAAGTATGAGTTGGAAGCGCTAGTCGTGGAGAAAGGCACTCAGGTGCGTACTAGTCGCCCTGCCGGGTCTGACACCCGACAGTGCCCTCCACGTTAGCATTAGAATGGTCTCTGTGTGGTACCCACGGCCCCTCGTTAAGCACCCATACAAGATGAAGATGGCAGTGCTGAGTCTGTGAGTTTGCCCATCCTAAAACTTTGAGACACTTAGAAGACTGCTGTTAACACATGTCCCCATGCCACTGTTCACATTGTCATTTCTTTCAACATTAGAGCTGGCCTTGCCCAGAGGACAAGGCCTTCCAAAAATAGGTATAACTCATCAATGTCCCTCTCCACGGAAGTCTTTGGTAAAAGGCGAAAGGCTTATTCGTCATGAAGAGAGACCCGAGTAATTCTGCCCTCTGGAAGCTGCGGCCTGCAAAGGCACTAGCCGGGCCAGTCGATCACTTAGTGGTCTTGGCACATTTTTGTGTAGGCAATTTAACATTGCTCTTATGCATATCATTCAGAGCAGCATTGGCAAAACTGTGTAAATAATAGGGGGGGGGGGGCTTAATGTAAATAACAGGGGGCTTACATAATTAGTAATGCACCTAATGCATCTATTTATTTGTCTATTTAAGTATTAAAGGTAGTTACAGTCAAATACAGAAAATAGCGGATCTACAAGCTGTAGCCAACTATACCATTTCCCAGGAACAAAGGCCTCCTGAAAATAGCAGATCTACAAATCATAGGCCGGCCACTACACTACACTACACTACACTACACTACACTACAAAACAACACAATCAAACAACAAAGTGTTGAGCCTCCCTACTGAAATGGAAAAAACAGACTTTGCCAACTTCTGTAAAGCAGCATATTAGAGCCACAGCATGGGCATTCACTGCTGCTGAATTCATTTCTCTTTAACATGATCTCGGGGGAGAGCGCGAACGCAGTCCCCACACTACCAGAAATTATGCAGTCGAGATTCCCACATTTGGGGAATTCGCTCGGGTCAGCAAAGCACGGTGTGCAATGGCTAAGCCTCGCCGAGGGTGAACCACCTTCATGATCATGGTGTCTCCCCTGCCAGGTAAGTATGAGTTGGAAGCGCTAGTCGTGGAGAAAGGCACTCAGGTGCGTACTAGTCGCCCTGCCGGGTCTGACACCCGACAGTGCCCTCCACGTTAGCATTAGAATGGTCTCTGTGTGGTACCCACGGCCCCTCGTTAAGCACCCATACAAGATGAAGATGGCAGTGCTGAGTCTGTGAGTTTGCCCATCCTAAAACTTTGAGACACTTAGAAGACTGCTGTTAACACATGTCCCCATGCCACTGTTCACATTGTCATTTCTTTCAACATTAGAGCTGGCCTTGCCCAGAGGACAAGGCCTTCCAAAAATAGGCATAACTCATCAATGTCCCTCTCCACGGAAGTCTTTAGTAAAAGGCGAAAGGCTTATTCGTCATGAAGAGAGACCCGAGTAATTCTGCCCTCTGGAAGCTGCGGCCTGCAAAGGCACTAGCCGGGCCAGTCGATCACTTAGTGGTCTTGGCACATTTTTGTGTAGGCAATTTAACATTGCTCTTATGCATATCATTCAGAGCAGCATTGGCAAAACTGTGTAAATAATAGGGGGGGGGGGGGCTTAATGTAAATAACAGGGGGCTTACATAATTAGTAATGCACCTAATGCATCTATTTATTTGTCTATTTAAGTATTAAAGGTAGTTACAGTCAAATACAGAAAATAGCAGATCTACAAGCTGTAGCCAACTATACCATTTCCCAGGAACAAAGGCCTCCTGAAAATAGCAGATCTACAAATCATAGGCCGGCCACTACACTACACTACACTACACTACACTACACTACACTACAAAACAACACAATCAAACAACAAAGTGTTGAGCCTCCCTACTGAAATGGAAAAAACAGACTTTGCCAACTTCTGTAAAGCAGCATATTAGAGCCACAGCATGGGCATTCACTGCTGCTGAATTCATTTCTCTTTAACATAATCTCGGGGGAGAGCGCGAACGCAGTCCCCACACTACCAAAAATTATGCAGTCGAGATTCCCACATTTGGGGAATTCGCTCGGGTCAGCAAAGCACGGTGTGCAATGGCTAAGCCTCGCCGAGGGTGAACCACCTTCATGATCATGGTGTCTCCCCTGCCAGGTAAGTATGAGTTAGAAGCGCTAGTCGTTGAGAAAGGCACTCAGGTGCGTACTAGTCGCCCTGCCGGGTCTGACACCCGACAGTGCCCTCCACGTTAGCATTAGAATGGTCTCTGTGTGGTACCCACGGCCCCTCGTTAAGCACCCATACAAGATGAAGATGGCAGTGCTGAGTCTGTGAGTTTGCCCATCCTAAAACTTTGAGACACTTAGAAGACTGCTGTTAACACATGTCCCCATGCCACTGTTCACATTGTCATTTCTTTCAACATTAGAGCTGGCCTTGCCCAGAGGACAAGGCCTTCCAAAAATAGGCATAACTCATCAATGTCCCTCTCCACGGAAGTCTTTAGTAAAAGGCGAAAGGCTTATTCGTCATGAAGAGAGACCCGAGTAATTCTGCCCTCTGGAAGCTGCGGCCTGCAAAGGCACTAGCCGGGCCAGTCGATCACTTAGTGGTCTTGGCACATTTTTGTGTAGGCAATTTAACATTGCTCTTATGCATATCATTCAGAGCAGCATTGGCAAAACTGTGTAAATAATAGGGGGGGGGGGGCTTAATGTAAATAACAGGGGGCTTACATAATTAGTAATGCACCTAATGCATCTATTTATTTGTCTATTTAAGTATTAAAGGTAGTTACAGTCAAATACAGAAAATAGCAGATCTACAAGCTGTAGCCAACTATACCATTTCCCAGGAACAAAGGCCTCCTGAAAATAGCAGATCTACAAATCATAGGCCGGCCACTACACTACACTACACTACACTACACTACACTACACTACAAAACAACACAATCAAACAACAAAGTGTTGAGCCTCCCTACTGAAATGGAAAAAACAGACTTTGCCAACTTCTGTAAAGCAGCATATTAGAGCCACAGCATGGGCATTCACTGCTGCTGAATTCATTTCTCTTTAACATAATCTCGGGGGAGAGCGCGAACGCAGTCCCCACACTACCAAAAATTATGCAGTCGAGATTCCCACATTTGGGGAATTCGCTCGGGTCAGCAAAGCACGGTGTGCAATGGCTAAGCCTCGCCGAGGGTGAACCACCTTCATGATCATGGTGTCTCCCCTGCCAGGTAAGTATGAGTTAGAAGCGCTAGTCGTTGAGAAAGGCACTCAGGTGCGTACTAGTCGCCCTGCCGGGTCTGACACCCGACAGTGCCCTCCACGTTAGCATTAGAATGGTCTCTGTGTGGTACCCACGGCCCCTCGTTAAGCACCCATACAAGATGAAGATGGCAGTGCTGAGTCTGTGAGTTTGCCCATCCTAAAACTTTGAGACACTTAGAAGACTGCTGTTAACACATGTCCCCATGCCACTGTTCACATTGTCATTTCTTTCAACATTAGAGCTGGCCTTGCCCAGAGGACAAGGCCTTCCAAAAATAGGCATAACTCATCAATGTCCCTCTCCACGGAAGTCTTTAGTAAAAGGCGAAAGGCTTATTCGTCATGAAGAGAGACCCGAGTAATTCTGCCCTCTGGAAGCTGCGGCCTGCAAAGGCACTAGCCGGGCCAGTCGATCACTTAGTGGTCTTGGCACATTTTTGTGTAGGCAATTTAACATTGCTCTTATGCATATCATTCAGAGCAGCATTGGCAAAACTGTGTAAATAATAGGGGGGGGGGGGGCTTAATGTAAATAACAGGGGGCTTACATAATTAGTAATGCACCTAATGCATCTATTTATTTGTCTATTTAAGTATTAAAGGTAGTTACAGTCAAATACAGAAAATAGCAGATCTACAAGCTGTAGCCAACTATACCATTTCCCAGGAACAAAGGCCTCCTGAAAATAGCAGATCTACAAATCATAGGCCGGCCACTACACTACACTACACTACACTACACTACACTACACTACAAAACAACACAATCAAACAACAAAGTGTTGAGCCTCCCTACTGAAATGGAAAAAACAGACTTTGCCAACTTCTGTAAAGCAGCATATTAGAGCCACAGCATGGGCATTCACTGCTGCTGAATTCATTTCTCTTTAACATGATCTCGGGGGAGAGCGCGAACGCAGTCCCCACACTACCAGAAATTACGCAGTCGAGATTCCCACATTTGGGGAATTCGCTCGGGTCAGCAAAGCACGGTGTGCAATGGCTAAGCCTCGCCGAGGGTGAACCACCTTCATGATCATGGTGTCTCCCCTGCCAGGTAAGTATGAGTTGGAAGCGCTAGTCGTGGAGAAAGGCACTCAGGTGCGTACTAGTCGCCCTGCCGGGTCTGACACCCGACAGTGCCCTCCACGTTAGCATTAGAATGGTCTCTGTGTGGTACCCACGGCCCCTCGTTAAGCACCCATACAAGATGAAGATGGCAGTGCTGAGTCTATGAGTTTGCCCATCCTAAAACTTTGAGACACTTAGAAGACTGCTGTTAACACATGTCCCCATGCCACTGTTCACATTGTCATTTCTTTCAACATTAGAGCTGGCCTTGCCCAGAGGACAAGGCCTTCCAAAAATAGGCATAACTCATCAATGTCCCTCTCCACGGAAGTCTTTAGTAAAAGGCGAAAGGCTTATTCGTCATGAAGAGAGACCCGAGTAATTCTGCCCTCTGGAAGCTGCGGCCTGCAAAGGCACTAGCCGGGCCAGTCGATCACTTAGTGGTCTTGGCACATTTTTGTGTAGGCAATTTAACATTGCTCTTATGCATATCATTCAGAGCAGCATTGGCAAAACTGTGTAAATAATAGGGGGGGGGGGGGGCTTAATGTAAATAACAGGGGGCTTACATAATTAGTAATGCACCTAATGCATCTATTTATTTGTCTATTTAAGTATTAAAGGTAGTTACAGTCAAATACAGAAAATAGCAGATCTACAAGCTGTAGCCAACTATACCATTTCCCAGGAACAAAGGCCTCCTGAAAATAGCAGATCTACAAATCATAGGCCGGCCACTACACTACACTACACTACACTACACTACACTACAAAACAACACAATCAAACAACAAAGTGTTGAGCCTCCCTACTGAAATGGAAAAAACAGACTTTGCCAACTTCTGTAAAGCAGCATATTAGAGCCACAGCATGGGCATTCACTGCTGCTGAATTCATTTCTCTTTAACATGATCTCGGGGGAGAGCGCGAACGCAGTCCCCACACTACCAGAAATTATGCAGTCGAGATTCCCACATTTGGGGAATTCGCTCGGGTCAGCAAAGCACGGTGTGCAATGGCTAAGCCTCGCCGAGGGTGAACCACCTTCATGATCATGGTGTCTCCCCTGCCAGGTAAGTATGAGTTGGAAGCGCTAGTCGTGGAGAAAGGCACTCAGGTGCGTACTAGTCGCCCTGCCGGGTCTGACACCCGACAGTGCCCTCCACGTTAGCATTAGAATGGTCTCTGTGTGGTACCCACGGCCCCTCGTTAAGCACCCATACAAGATGAAGATGGCAGTGCTGAGTCTGTGAGTTTGCCCATCCTAAAACTTTGAGACACTTAGAAGACTGCTGTTAACACATGTCCCCATGCCACTGTTCACATTGTCATTTCTTTCAACATTAGAGCTGGCCTTGCCCAGAGGACAAGGCCTTCCAAAAATAGGCATAACTCATCAATGTCCCTCTCCACGGAAGTCTTTAGTAAAAGGCGAAAGGCTTATTCGTCATGAAGAGAGACCAGAGTAATTCTGCCCTCTGGAAGCTGCGGCCTGCAAAGGCACTAGCCGGGCCAGTCGATCACTTAGTGGTCTTGGCACATTTTTGTGTAGGCAATTTAACATTGCTCTTATGGATATCATTCAGAGCAGCATTGGCAAAACTGTGTAAATAATAGGGGGGGGGGGGGCTTAATGTAAATAACAGGGGGCTTACATAATTAGTAATGCACCTAATGCATCTATTTATTTGTCTATTTAAGTATTAAAGGTAGTTACAGTCAAATACAGAAAATAGCAGATCTACAAGCTGTAGCCAACTATACCATTTCCCAGGAACAAAGGCCTCCTGAAAATAGCAGATCTACAAATCATAGGCCGGCCACTACACTACACTACACTACACTACACTACAAAACAACACAATCAAACAACAAAGTGTTGAGCCTCCCTACTGAAATGGAAAAAACAGACTTTGCCAACTTCTGTAAAGCAGCATATTAGAGCCACAGCATGGGCATTCACTGCTGCTGAATTCATTTCTCTTTAACATGATCTCGGGGGAGAGCGCGAACGCAGTCCCCACACTACCAGAAATTATGCAGTCGAGATTCCCACATTTGGGGAATTCGCTCGGGTCAGCAAAGCACGGTGTGCAATGGCTAAGCCTCGCCGAGGGTGAACCACCTTCATGATCATGGTGTCTCCCCTGCCAGGTAAGTATGAGTTGGAAGCGCTAGTCGTGGAGAAAGGCACTCAGGTGCGTACTAGTCGCCCTGCCGGATCTGACACCCGACAGTGCCCTCCACGTTAGCATTAGAATGGTCTCTGTGTGGTACCCACGGCCCCTCGTTAAGCACCCATACAAGATGAAGATGGCAGTGCTGAGTCTGTGAGTTTGCCCATCCTAAAACTTTGAGACACTTAGAAGACTGCTGTTAACACATGTCCCCATGCCACTGTTCACATTGTTATTTCTTTCAACATTAGAGCTGGCCTTGCCCAGAGGACAAGGCCTTCCAAAAATAGGCATAACTCATCAATGTCGCTCTCCACGGAAGTCTTTAGTAAAAGGCGAAAGGCTTATTCGTCATGAAGAGAGACCCGAGTAATTCTGCCCTCTGGAAGCTGCGGCCTGCAAAGGCACTAGCCGGGCCAGTCGATCACTTAGTGGTCTTGGCACATTTTTGTGTAGGCAATTTAACATTGCTCTTATGCATATCATTCAGAGCAGCATTGGCAAAACTGTGTAAATAATAGGGGGGGGGGGGGGGGGGCTTAATGTAAATAACAGGGGGCTTACATAATTAGTAATGCACCTAATGCATCTATTTATTTGTCTATTTAAGTATTAAAGGTAGTTACAGTCAAATACAGAAAATAGCAGATCTACAAGCTGTAGCCAACTATACCATTTCCCAGGAACAAAGGCCTCCTGAAAATAGCAGATCTACAAATCATAGGCCGGCCACTACACTACACTACACTACACTACACTACAAAACAACACAATCAAACAACAAAGTGTTGAGCCTCCCTACTGAAATGGAAAATACAGACTTTGCCAACTTCTGTAAAGCAGCATATTAGAGCCACAGCATGGGCATTCACTGCTGCTGAATTCATTTCTCTTTAACATGATCTCGGGGGAGAGCGCGAACGCAGTCCCCACACTACCAGAAATTATGCAGTCGAGATTCCCACATTTGGGGAATTCGCTCGGGTCAGCAAAGCACGGTGTGCAATGGCTAAGCCTCGCCGAGGGTGAACCACCACCTTCATGATCATGGTGTCTCCCCTGCCAGGTAAGTATGAGTTGGAAGCGCTAGTCGTGGAGAAAGGCACTCAGGTGCGTACTAGTCGCCCTGCCGGGTCTGACACCCGACAGTGCCCTCCACGTTAGCATTAGAATGGTCTCTGTGTGGTACCCACGGCCCCTCGTTAAGCACCCATACAAGATGAAGATGGCAGTGCTGAGTCTGTGAGTTTGCCCATCCTAAAACTTTGAGACACTTAGTGTAGAAAAGTCACATTGCACAGCAACCCCACCCCCCTGGCCCATCATGGACTGCTCCACTCAACCACACCTGCACTCACTCACCTCGTTGCTGACTGACTATATAAACTGCCTGGTGCACTCACTCGGTTGTCAGCAGCCCAAGAGAAAACACCCTCAGAGCCCTGTCTGTCTGGCCAAGCCTAGTCATGCGTCAATGATGTGAGTTTGTTGCTATTGATGTTTTGCCTTGTTTTGCCTTGTAGTTGTTTTAATCATGTTGCCTTGTTTATTGCGATTTGCTATAATGACCGTTGTATTCATGATGTTGTATTCATTGGTTATTGTAATTGCTAGATTTATATCGATGAATTGTGTCAATGCAGTAATCATTGAACTAGTAATGTTTGTATATTATATTATTATATTGAAGTGTATTATATAATTGTATAATCTAATGTATTATATAATTGTATATCTTATCTAATGTATTATATTTTCTGTCTTTATAGAATAAAAACCATGACAAATGGAAATACCTTCTCTACAATGGCTTTCTTACCGAAGCTCCATGGCAGTGTTAGAAACTCCGTACTAGCCCTACACCTTAGAAACCAACCCCTACTTTACATGGTCCTTCGAGCCGGAATAGAGCATTGCCATGGCTGAGCCTAGCCTGTATGAGCTCGTCACCTATCGGCTAAACAACCCGGCTAACCCGAAAACGGACCAGGAGTGGACCGAGTGGTTTGAGGAGAGCAACAGGATTTATGAACTCATGTTAAACGAATCCAAGACCAGGCCCACCAAGACCTCTACTCCACCATCCAGGCCGACTCCTGCCTCGCCTCCAGTTCCCCGGGCGCCACCTTCTGCCTCGCTTCGCAAGACTCCTACTCCTCCTCCAGCAGCTAGGCCTCCTGCTCCCAAGGCTCCTGCTCCCAAGGCTCCTGCTCCCAAGGCTCCTGCACCTGCTCCCAAGGCTCCTGTACCTGCTCCTCAGGCTCCTGTGCCCAAGACTCCGCCTCCTCGTCAGGCTCCTGTGCCCAAGACTCCGCCTCCTCGTCAGGCTCCTGTGCCCAAGACTCCGCCTCCTCGTCAGGCTCCTGTGCCCAAGACTCTCCCTCCTCCTCAGGCTCCTGCGTCCAAGATTCCGCCTCCTACAAAGGCTCCTGTGCCCAAGACTCCGCCTCCTCATCAGGCTCCTGTGCCCAAGACTCCGCCTCCTCGTCAGGCTCCTGTGCCCAAGACTCCGCCTCCTCGTCAGGCTCCTGTGCCCAAGACTCTCCCTCCTCCTCAGGCTCCTGTGCCCAAGACTCTCCCTCCTCCTCAGGCTCCTGTGCCCAAGACTCCGCCTCCTACAAAGGCTCCTGCGCCCAAGACTCCACCTCCTACAAAGGTTCCTGCGCCCAAGACTCCGCCTCCTCCTCCTGTCGCCTCGTCTCGGGTGCCCCGGGCTCCACTTCCTGTCGCCTCGCCTACAGCGCCCCGGGCTCCACCTCCTGTTTCTCCATCTCCGGTGCCCAGGGCTCCACCTCCCCTGCAGTCCTGGTCTCCACCTTCAGCCCGGGCATCGCCTCTGACCCCGCCTCCTCTGGCGCCCCTGACTTCACCTTCAGTCCTACCTGCCGGCCCCCCAGCAACAGTTCTACCTGCCGGCCCCCCAGCAACAGCCCTTCAGCAGCAGCCCCCACAGCCACCACCTGAGCCTCCCCCAGCACCTGGGCCCCCTCGTCTGCCACCACCTGAGCCTCCCCCAGCACCCATTCCTTCTTCATGGGGCGGCCCTATAGCCAGTGACTTTTTTCAGGTGAAAATACTACGTATTTGGGGCGGCTGTAGAAAAGTCACATTGCACAGCAACCCCACCCCCCTGGCCCATCATGGACTGCTCCACTCAACCACACCTGCACTCACTCACCTCGTTGCTGACTGACTATATAAACTGCCTGGTGCACTCACTCGGTTGTAAGCAGCCCAAGAGAAAACACCCTCAGAGCCCTGTCTGTCTGGCCAAGCCTAGTCATGCGTCAATGATGTGAGTTTGTTGCTATTGATGTTTTGCCTTGTTTTGCCTTGTAGTTGTTTTAATCATGTTGCCTTGTTTATTGCGATTTGCTATAATGACCGTTGTATTCATGATGTTGTATTCATTGGTTATTGTAATTGCTAGATTTATATCGATGAATTGTGTCAATGCAGTAATCATTGAACTAGTAATGTTTGTATATTATATTATTATATTGAAGTGTATTATATAATTGTATAATCTAATGTATTATATAATTGTATATCTTATCTAATGTATTATATTTTCTGTCTTTATAGAATAAAAACCATGACAAATGGAAATACCTTCTCTAGAATGGCTTTCTTACCGAAGCTCCATGGCAGTGTTAGAAACTCCGTACTAGCCCTACACCTTAGAAACCAACCCCTACTTTACACTTAGAAGACTGCTGTTAACACATGTCCCCATGCCACTGTTCACATTGTCATTTCTTTCAACATTAGAGCTGGCCTTGCCCAGAGGACAAGGCCTTCCAAAAATAGGCATAACTCATCAATGTCCCTCTCCACGGAAGTCTTTAGTAAAAGGCGAAAGGCTTATTCGTCATGAAGAGAGACCCGAGTAATTCTGCCCTCTGGAAGCTGCGGCCTGCAAAGGCACTAGCCGGGCCAGTCGATCACTTAGTGGTCTTGGCACATTTTTGTGTAGGCAATTTAACATTGCTCTTATGCATATCATTCAGAGCAGCATTGGCAAAACTGTGTAAATAATAGGGGGGGGGGGGGGGGGGGGGGGGGGGCTTAATGTAAATAACAGGGGGCTTACATAATTAGTAATGCACCTAATGCATCTATTTATTTGTCTATTTAAGTATTAAAGGTAGTTACAGTCAAATACAGAAAATAGCAGATCTACAAGCTGTAGCCAACTATACCATTTCCCAGGAACAAAGGCCTCCTGAAAATAGCAGATCTACAAATCATAGGCCGGCCACTACACTACACTACACTACACTACACTACAAAACAACACAATCAAACAACAAAGTGTTGAGCCTCCCTACTGAAATGGAAAAAACAGACTTTGCCAACTTCTGTAAAGCAGCATATTAGAGCCACAGCATGGGCATTCACTGCTGCTGAATTCATTTCTCTTTAACATGATCTCGGGGGAGAGCGCGAACGCAGTCCCCACACTACCAGAAATTATGCAGTCGAGATTCCCACATTTGGGGAATTCGCTCGGGTCAGCAAAGCACGGTGTGCAATGGCTAAGCCTCGCCGAGGGTGAACCACCTTCATGATCATGGTGTCTCCCCTGCCAGGTAAGTATGAGTTGGAAGCGCTAGTCGTGGAGAAAGGCACTCAGGTGCGTACTAGTCGCCCTGCCGGGTCTGACACCCGACAGTGCCCTCCACGTTAGCATTAGAATGGTCTCTGTGTGGTACCCACGGCCCCTCGTTAAGCACCCATACAAGATGAAGATGGCAGTGCTGAGTCTGTGAGTTTGCCCATCCTAAAACTTTGAGACACTTAGAAGACTGCTGTTAACACATGTCCCCATGCCACTGTTCACATTGTCATTTCTTTCAACATTAGAGCTGGCCTTGCCCAGAGGACAAGGCCTTCCAAAAATAGGCATAACTCATCAATGTCCCTCTCCACGGAAGTCTTTAGTAAAAGGCGAAAGGCTTATTCGTCATGAAGAGAGACCCGAGTAATTCTGCCCTCTGGAAGCTGCGGCCTGCAAAGGCACTAGCCGGGCCAGTCGATCACTTAGTGGTCTTGGCACATTTTTGTGTAGGCAATTTAACATTGCTCTTATGCATATCCTTCAGAGCAGCATTGGCAAAACTGTGTAAATAATAGGGGGGGGGGGGGGGGGCTTAATGTAAATAACAGGGGGCTTACATAATTAGTAATGCACCTAATGCATCTATTTATTTGTCTATTTAAGTATTAAAGGTAGTTACAGTCAAATACAGAAAATAGCAGATCTACAAGCTGTAGCCAACTATTCCATTTCCCAGGAACAAAGGCCTCCTGAAAATAGCAGATCTACAAATCATAGGCCGGCCACTACACTACACTACACTACACTACACTACACTACAAAACAACACAATCAAACAACAAAGTGTTGAGCCTCCCTACTGAAATGGAAAAAACAGACTTTGCCAACTTCTGTAAAGCAGCATATTAGAGCCACAGCATGGGCATTCACTGCTGCTGAATTCATTTCTCTTTAACATGATCTCGGGGGAGAGCGCGAACGCAGTCCCCACACTACCAGAAATTATGCAGTCGAGATTCCCACATTTGGGGAATTCGCTCGGGTCATCAAAGCACGGTGTGCAATGGCTAAGCCTCGCTGAGGGTGAACCACCTTCATGATCATGGTGTCTCCCCTGCCAGGTAAGTATGAGTTGGAAGCGCTAGTCGTGGAGAAAGGCACTCAGGTGCGTACTAGTCGCCCTGCCGGGTCTGACACCCGACAGTGCCCTCCACGTTAGCATTAGAATGGTCTCTGTGTGGTACCCACGGCCCCTCGTTAAGCACCCATACAAGATGAAGATGGCAGTGCTGAGTCTGTGAGTTTGCCCATCCTAAAACTTTGAGACACTTAGAAGACTGCTGTTAACACATGTCCCCATGCCACTGTTCACATTGTCATTTCTTTCAACATTAGAGCTGGCCTTGCCCAGAGGACAAGGCCTTCCAAAAATAGGCATAACTCATCAATGTCGCTCTCCACGGAAGTCTTTAGTAAAAGGCGAAAGGCTTATTCGTCATGAAGAGAGACCCGAGTAATTCTGCCCTCTGGAAGCTGCGGCCTGCAAAGGCACTAGCCGGGCCAGTCGATCACTTAGTGGTCTTGGCACATTTTTGTGTAGGCAATTTAACATTGCTCTTATGCATATCATTCAGAGCAGCATTGGCAAAACTGTGTAAATAATAGGGGGGGGGGGGGCTTAATGTAAATAACAGGGGGCTTACATAATTAGTAATGCACCTAATGCATCTATTTATTTGTCTATTTAAGTATTAAAGGTAGTTACAGTCAAATACAGAAAATAGCGGATCTACAAGCTGTAGCCAACTATACCATTTCCCAGGAACAAAGGCCTCCTGAAAATAGCAGATCTACAAATCATAGGCCGGCCACTACACTACACTACACTACACTACACTACACTACACTACACTACACTACACTACACTACAAAACAACACAATCAAACAACAAAGTGTTGAGCCTCCCTACTGAAATGGAAAAAACAGACTTTGCCAACTTCTGTAAAGCAGCATATTAGAGCCACAGCATGGGCATTCACTGCTGCTGAATTCATTTCTCTTTAACATGATCTCGGGGGAGAGCGCGAACGCAGTCCCCACACTACCAGAAATTATGCAGTCGAGATTCCCACATTTGGGGAATTCGCTCGGGTCAGCAAAGCACGGTGTGCAATGGCTAAGCCTCGCCGAGGGTGAACCACCTTCATGATCATGGTGTCTCCCCTGCCAGGTAAGTATGAGTTGGAAGCGCTAGTCGTGGAGAAAGGCACTCAGGTGCGTACTAGTCGCCCTGCCGGGTCTGACACCCGACAGTGCCCTCCACGTTAGCATTAGAATGGTCTCTGTGTGGTACCCACGGCCCCTCGTTAAGCACCCATACAAGATGAAGATGGCAGTGCTGAGTCTGTGAGTTTGCCCATCCTAAAACTTTGAGACACTTAGAAGACTGCTGTTAACACATGTCCCCATGCCACTGTTCACATTGTCATTTCTTTCAACATTAGAGCTGGCCTTGCCCAGAGGACAAGGCCTTCCAAAAATAGGCATAACTCATCAATGTCCCTCTCCACGGAAGTCTTTAGTAAAAGGCGAAAGGCTTATTCGTCATGAAGAGAGACCCGAGTAATTCTGCCCTCTGGAAGCTGCGGCCTGCAAAGGCACTAGCCGGGCCAGTCGATCACTTAGTGGTCTTGGCACATTTTTGTGTAGGCAATTTAACATTGCTCTTATGCATATCATTCAGAGCAGCATTGGCAAAACTGTGTAAATAATAGGGGGGGGGGGCTTAATGTAAATAACAGGGGGCTTACATAATTAGTAATGCACCTAATGCATCTATTTATTTGTCTATTTAAGTATTAAAGGTAGTTACAGTCAAATACAGAAAATAGCAGATCTACAAGCTGTAGCCAACTATACCATTTCCCAGGAACAAAGGCCTCCTGAAAATAGCAGATCTACAAATCATAGGCCGGCCACTACACTACACTACACTACACTACACTACACTACACTACACTACACTACAAAACAACACAATCAAACAACAAAGTGTTGAGCCTCCCTACTGAAATGGAAAAAACAGACTTTGCCAACTTCTGTAAAGCAGCATATTAGAGCCACAGCATGGGCATTCACTGCTGCTGAATTCATTTCTCTTTAACATGATCTCGGGGGAGAGCGCGAACGCAGTCCCCACACTACCAGAAATTATGCAGTCGAGATTCCCACATTTGGGGAATTCGCTCGGGTCAGCAAAGCACGGTGTGCAATGGCTAAGCCTCGCCGAGGGTGAACCACCTTCATGATCATGGTGTCTCCCCTGCCAGGTAAGTATGAGTTGGAAGCGCTAGTCGTGGAGAAAGGCACTCAGGTGCGTACTAGTCGCCCTGCCGGGTCTGACACCCGACAGTGCCCTCCACGTTAGCATTAGAATGGTCTCTGTGTGGTACCCACGGCCCCTCGTTAAGCACCCATACAAGATGAAGATGGCAGTGCTGAGTCTGTGAGTTTGCCCATCCTAAAACTTTGAGACACTTAGAAGACTGCTGTTAACACATGTCCCCATGCCACTGTTCACATTGTCATTTCTTTCAACATTAGAGCTGGCCTTGCCCAGAGGACAAGGCCTTCCAAAAATAGGCATAACTCATCAATGTCGCTCTCCACGGAAGTCTTTAGTAAAAGGCGAAAGGCTTATTCGTCATGAAGAGAGACCCGAGTAATTCTGCCCTCTGGAAGCTGCGGCCTGCAAAGGCACTAGCCGGGCCAGTCGATCACTTAGTGGTCTTGGCACATTTTTGTGTAGGCAATTTAACATTGCTCTTATGCATATCATTCAGAGCAGCATTGGCAAAACTGTGTAAATAATAGGGGGGGGGGGGGGGGCTTAATGTAAATAACAGGGGGCTTACATAATTAGTAATGCACCTAATGCATCTATTTATTTGTCTATTTAAGTATTAAAGGTAGTTACAGTCAAATACAGAAAATAGCAGATCTACAAGCTGTAGCCAACTATACCATTTCCCAGGAACAAAGGCCTCCTGAAAATAGCAGATCTACAAATCATAGGCCGGCCACTACACTACACTACACTACACTACACTACAAAACAACACAATCAAACAACAAAGTGTTGAGCCTCCCTACTGAAATGGAAAATACAGACTTTGCCAACTTCTGTAAAGCAGCATATTAGAGCCACAGCATGGGCATTCACTGCTGCTGAATTCATTTCTCTTTAACATGATCTCGGGGGAGAGCGCGAACGCAGTCCCCACACTACCAGAAATTATGCAGTCGAGATTCCCACATTTGGGGAATTCGCTCAGGTCAGCAAAGCACGGTGTGCAATGGCTAAGCCTCGCCGAGGGTGAACCACCACCTTCATGATCATGGTGTCTCCCCTGCCAGGTAAGTATGAGTTGGAAGCGCTAGTCGTGGAGAAAGGCACTCAGGTGCGTACTAGTCGCCCTGCCGGGTCTGACACCCGACAGTGCCCTCCACGTTAGCATTAGAATGGTCTCTGTGTGGTACCCACGGCCCCTCGTTAAGCACCCATACAAGATGAAGATGGCAGTGCTGAGTCTGTGAGTTTGCCCATCCTAAAACTTTGAGACACTTAGTGTAGAAAAGTCACATTGCACAGCAACCCCACCCCCCTGGCCCATCATGGACTGCTCCACTCAACCACACCTGCACTCACTCACCTCGTTGCTGACTGACTATATAAACTGCCTGGTGCACTCACTCGGTTGTCAGCAGCCCAAGAGAAAACACCCTCAGAGCCCTGTCTGTCTGGCCAAGCCTAGTCATGCGTCAATGATGTGAGTTTGTTGCTATTGATGTTTTGCCTTGTTTTGCCTTGTAGTTGTTTTAATCATGTTGCCTTGTTTATTGCGATTTGCTATAATGACCGTTGTATTCATGATGTTGTATTCATTGGTTATTGTAATTGCTAGATTTATATCGATGAATTGTGTCAATGCAGTAATCATTGAACTAGTAATGTTTGTATATTATATTATTATATTGAAGTGTATTATATAATTGTATAATCTAATGTATTATATAATTGTATATCTTATCTAATGTATTATATTTTCTGTCTTTATAGAATAAAAACCATGACAAATGGAAATACCTTCTCTACAATGGCTTTCTTACCGAAGCTCCATGGCAGTGTTAGAAACTCCGTACTAGCCCTACACCTTAGAAACCAACCCCTACTTTACATGGTCCTTCGAGCCGGAATAGAGCATTGCCATGGCTGAGCCTAGCCTGTATGAGCTCGTCACCTATCGGCTAAACAACCCGGCTAACCCGAAAACGGACCAGGAGTGGACCGAGTGGTTTGAGGAGAGCAACAGGATTTATGAACTCATGTTAAACGAATCCAAGACCAGGCCCACCAAGACCTCTACTCCACCATCCAGGCCGACTCCTGCCTCGCCTCCAGTTCCCCGGGCGCCACCTTCTGCCTCGCTTCGCAAGACTCCTACTCCTCCTCCAGCAGCTAGGCCTCCTGCTCCCAAGGCTCCTGCTCCCAAGGCTCCTGCTCCCAAGGCTCCTGCACCTGCTCCCAAGGCTCCTGTACCTGCTCCTCAGGCTCCTGTGCCCAAGACTCCGCCTCCTCGTCAGGCTCCTGTGCCCAAGACTCCGCCTCCTCGTCAGGCTCCTGTGCCCAAGACTCCGCCTCCTCGTCAGGCTCCTGTGCCCAAGACTCTCCCTCCTCCTCAGGCTCCTGCGTCCAAGATTCCGCCTCCTACAAAGGCTCCTGTGCCCAAGACTCCGCCTCCTCATCAGGCTCCTGTGCCCAAGACTCCGCCTCCTCGTCAGGCTCCTGTGCCCAAGACTCCGCCTCCTCGTCAGGCTCCTGTGCCCAAGACTCTCCCTCCTCCTCAGGCTCCTGTGCCCAAGACTCTCCCTCCTCCTCAGGCTCCTGTGCCCAAGACTCCGCCTCCTACAAAGGCTCCTGCGCCCAAGACTCCACCTCCTACAAAGGTTCCTGCGCCCAAGACTCCGCCTCCTCCTCCTGTCGCCTCGTCTCGGGTGCCCCGGGCTCCACTTCCTGTCGCCTCGCCTACGGCGCCCCGGGCTCCACCTCCTGTTTCTCCATCTCCGGTGCCCAGGGCTCCACCTCCCCTGCAGTCCTGGTCTCCACCTTCAGCCCGGGCATCGCCTCTGACCCCGCCTCCTCTGGCGCCCCTGACTTCACCTTCAGTCCTACCTGCCGGCCCCCCAGCAACAGTTCTACCTGCCGGCCCCCCAGCAACAGCCCTTCAGCAGCAGCCCCCACAGCCACCACCTGAGCCTCCCCCAGCACCTGGGCCCCCTCGTCTGCCACCACCTGAGCCTCCCCCAGCACCCATTCCTTCTTCATGGGGCGGCCCTATAGCCAGTGAGTTTTTTCAGGTGAAAATACTACGTATTTGGGGCGGCTGTAGAAAAGTCACATTGCACAGCAACCCCACCCCCCTGGCCCATCATGGACTGCTCCACTCAACCACACCTGCACTCACTCACCTCGTTGCTGACTGACTATATAAACTGCCTGGTGCACTCACTCGGTTGTCAGCAGCCCAAGAGAAAACACCCTCAGAGCCCTGTCTGTCTGGCCAAGCCTAGTCATGCGTCAATGATGTGAGTTTGTTGCTATTGATGTTTTGCCTTGTTTTGCCTTGTAGTTGTTTTAATCATGTTGCCTTGTTTATTGCGATTTGCTATAATGACCGTTGTATTCATGATGTTGTATTCATTGGTTATTGTAATTGCTAGATTTATATCGATGAATTGTGTCAATGCAGTAATCATTGAACTAGTAATGTTTGTATATTATATTATTATATTGAAGTGTATTATATAATTGTATAATCTAATGTATTATATAATTGTATATCTTATCTAATGTATTATATTTTCTGTCTTTATAGAATAAAAACCATGACAAATGGAAATACCTTCTCTACAATGGCTTTCTTACCGAAGCTCCATGGCAGTGTTAGAAACTCCGTACTAGCCCTACACCTTAGAAACCAACCCCTACTTTACACTTAGAAGACTGCTGTTAACACATGTCCCCATGCCACTGTTCACATTGTCATTTCTTTCAACATTAGAGCTGGCCTTGCCCAGAGGACAAGGCCTTCCAAAAATAGGCATAACTCATCAATGTCCCTCTCCACGGAAGTCTTTAGTAAAAGGCGAAAGGCTTATTCGTCATGAAGAGAGACCCGAGTAATTCTGCCCTCTGGAAGCTGCGGCCTGCAAAGGCACTAGCTGGGCCAGTCGATCACTTAGTGGTCTTGGCACATTTTTGTGTAGGCAATTTAACATTGCTCTTATGCATATCATTCAGAGCAGCATTGGCAAAACTGTGTAAATAATAGGGGGGGGGGGGGCTTAATGTAAATAACAGGGGGCTTACATAATTAGTAATGCACCTAATGCATCTATTTATTTGTCTATTTAAGTATTAAAGGTAGTTACAGTCAAATACAGAAAATAGCAGATCTACAAGCTGTAGCCAACTATACCATTTCCCAGGAACAAAGGCCTCCTGAAAATAGCAGATCTACAAATCATAGGCCGGCCACTACACTACACTACACTACACTACACTACACTACACTACACTACACTACAACACAATCAAACAACAAAGTGTTGAGCCTCCCTACTGAAATGGAAAAAACAGACTTTGCCAACTTCTGTAAAGCAGCATATTAGAGCCACAGCAGGGGCATTCACTGCTGCTGAATTCATTTCTCTTTAACATGATCTCGGGGGAGAGCGCGAACGCAGTCCCCACACTACCAGAAATTATGCAGTCGAGATTCCCACATTTGGGGAATTCGCTCGGGTCAGCAAAGCACGGTGTGCAATGGCTAAGCCTCGCCGAGGGTGAACCACCTTCATGATCATGGTGTCTCCCCTGCCAGGTAAGTATGAGTTGGAAGCGCTAGTCGTGGAGAAAGGCACTCAGGTGCGTACTAGTCGCCCTGCCGGGTCTGACACCCGACAGTGCCCTCCACGTTAGCATTAGAATGGTCTCTGTGTGGTACCCACGGCCCCTCGTTAAGCACCCATACAAGATGAAGATGGCAGTGCTGAGTCTGTGAGTTTGCCCATCCTAAAACTTTGAGACACTTAGAAGACTGCTGTTAACACATGTCCCCATGCCACTGTTCACATTGTCATTTCTTTCAACATTAGAGCTGGCCTTGCCCAGAGGACAAGGCCTTCCAAAAATAGGCATAACTCATCAATGTCCCTCTCCACGGAAGTCTTTAGTAAAAGGCGAAAGGCTTATTCGTCATGAAGAGAGACCCGAGTAATTCTGCCCTCTGGAAGCTGCGGCCTGCAAAGGCACTAGCCGGGCCAGTCGATCACTTAGTGGTCTTGGCACATTTTTGTGTAGGCAATTTAACATTGCTCTTATGCATATCATTCAGAGCAGCATTGGCAAAACTGTGTAAATAATAGGGGGGGGGGGGACTTAATGTAAATAACAGGGGGCTTACATAATTAGTAATGCACCTAATGCATCTATTTATTTGTCTATTTAAGTATTAAAGGTAGTTACAGTCAAATACAGAAAATAGCAGATCTACAAGCTGTAGCCAACTATACCATTTCCCAGGAACAAAGGCCTCCTGAAAATAGCAGATCTACAAATCATAGGCCGGCCACTACACTACACTACACTACACTACAAAACAACACAATCAAACAACAAAGTGTTGAGCCTCCCTACTGAAATGGAAAAAACAGACTTTGCCAACTTCTGTAAAGCAGCATATTAGAGCCACAGCATGGGCATTCACTGCTGCTGAATTAATTTCTCTTTAACATGATCTCGGGGGAGAGCGCGAACGCAGTCCCCACACTACCAGAAATTATGCAGTCGAGATTCCCACATTTGGGGAATTCGCTCGGGTCAGCAAAGCACGGTGTGCAATGGCTAAGCCTCGCCGAGGGTGAACCACCTTCATGATCATGGTGTCTCCCCTGCCAGGTAAGTATGAGTTGGAAGCGCTAGTCGTGGAGAAAGGCACTCAGGTGCGTACTAGTCGCCCTGCCGGGTCTGACACCCGACAGTGCCCTCCACGTTAGCATTAGAATGGTCTCTGTGTGGTACCCACGGCCCCTCGTTAAGCACCCATACAAGATGAAGATGGCAGTGCTGAGTCTGTGAGTTTGCCCATCCTAAAACTTTGAGACACTTAGAAGACTGCTGTTAACACATGTCCCCATGCCACTGTTCACATTGTCATTTCTTTCAACATTAGAGCTGGCCTTGCCCAGAGGACAAGGCCTTCCAAAAATAGGCATAACTCATCAATGTCGCTCTCCACGGAAGTCTTTAGTAAAAGGCGAAAGGCTTATTCGTCATGAAGAGAGACCCGAGTAATTCTGCCCTCTGGAAGCTGCGGCCTGCAAAGGCACTAGCCGGGCCAGTCGATCACTTAGTGGTCTTGGCACATTTTTGTGTAGGCAATTTAACATTGCTCTTATGCATATCATTCAGAGCAGCATTGGCAAAACTGTGTAAATAATAGGGGGGGGGGGGGGCTTAATGTAAATAACAGGGGGCTTACATAATTAGTAATGCACCTAATGCATCTATTTATTTGTCTATTTAAGTATTAAAGGTAGTTACAGTCAAATACAGAAAATAGCAGATCTACAAGCTGTAGCCAACTATACCATTTCCCAGGAACAAAGGCCTCCTGAAAATAGCAGATCTACAAATCATAGGCCGGCCACTACACTACACTACACTACACTACAAAACAACACAATCAAACAACAAAGTGTTGAGCCTCCCTACTGAAATGGAAAATACAGACTTTGCCAACTTCTGTAAAGCAGCATATTAGAGCCACAGCATGGGCATTCACTGCTGCTGAATTCATTTCTCTTTAACATGATCTCGGGGGAGAGCGCGAACGCAGTCCCCACACTACCAGAAATTATGCAGTCGAGATTCCCACATTTGGGGAATTCGCTCGGGTCAGCAAAGCACGGTGTGCAATGGCTAAGCCTCGCCGAGGGTGAACCACCACCTTCATGATCATGGTGTCTCCCCTGCCAGGTAAGTATGAGTTGGAAGCGCTAGTCGTGGAGAAAGGCACTCAGGTGCGTACTAGTCGCCCTGCCGGGTCTGACACCCGACAGTGCCCTCCACGTTAGCATTAGAATGGTCTCTGTGTGGTACCCACGGCCCCTCGTTAAGCACCCATACAAGATGAAGATGGCAGTGCTGAGTCTGTGAGTTTGCCCATCCTAAAACTTTGAGACACTTAGTGTAGAAAAGTCACATTGCACAGCAACCCCACCCCCCTGGCCCATCATGGACTGCTCCACTCAACCACACCTGCACTCACTCACCTCGTTGCTGACTGACTATATAAACTGCCTGGTGCACTCACTCGGTTGTCAGCAGCCCAAGAGAAAACACCCTCAGAGCCCTGTCTGTCTGGCCAAGCCTAGTCATGCGTCAATGATGTGAGTTTGTTGCTATTGATGTTTTGCCTTGTTTTGCCTTGTAGTTGTTTTAATCATGTTGCCTTGTTTATTGCGATTTGCTATAATGACCGTTGTATTCATGATGTTGTATTCATTGGTTATTGTAATTGCTAGATTTATATCGATGAATTGTGTCAATGCAGTAATCATTGAACTAGTAATGTTTGTATATTATATTATTATATTGAAGTGTATTATATAATTGTATAATCTAATGTATTATATAATTGTATATCTTATCTAATGTATTATATTTTCTGTCTTTATAGAATAAAAACCATGACAAATGGAAATACCTTCTCTACAATGGCTTTCTTACCGAAGCTCCATGGAAGTGTTAGAAACTCCGTACTAGCCCTACACCTTAGAAACCAACCCCTACTTTACACTTAGAAGACTGCTGTTAACACATGTCCCCATGCCACTGTTCACATTGTCATTTCTTTCAACATTAGAGCTGGCCTTGCCCAGAGGACAAGGCCTTCCAAAAATAGGCATAACTCATCAATGTCCCTCTCCACGGAAGTCTTTAGTAAAAGGCGAAAGGCTTATTCGTCATGAAGAGAGACCCGAGTAATTCTGCCCTCTGGAAGCTGCGGCCTGCAAAGGCACTAGCTGGGCCAGTCGATCACTTAGTGGTCTTGGCACATTTTTGTGTAGGCAATTTAACATTGCTCTTATGCATATCATTCAGAGCAGCAATTGGCAAAACTGTGTAAATAATAGGGGGGGGGGGGGGGCTTAATGTAAATAACAGGGGGCTTACATAATTAGTAATGCACCTAATGCATCTATTTATTTGTCTATTTAAGTATTAAAGGTAGTTACAGTCAAATACAGAAAATAGCAGATCTACAAGCTGTAGCCAACTATACCATTTCCCAGGAACAAAGGCCTCCTGAAAATAGCAGATCTACAAATCATAGGCCGGCCACTACACTACACTACACTACACTACAAAACAACACAATCAAACAACAAAGTGTTGAGCCTCCCTACTGAAATGGAAAAAACAGACTTTGCCAACTTCTGTAAAGCAGCATATTAGAGCCACAGCATGGGCATTCACTGCTGCTGAATTCATTTCTCTTTAACATGATCTCGGGGGAGAGCGCGAACGCAGTCCCCACACTACCAGAAATTATGCAGTCGAGATTCCCACATTTGGGGAATTCGCTCGGGTCAGCAAAGCACGGTGTGCAATGGCTAAGCCTCGCCGAGGGTGAACCACCTTCATGATCATGGTGTCTCCCCTGCCAGGTAAGTATGAGTTGGAAGCGCTAGTCGTGGAGAAAGGCACTCAGGTGCGTACTAGTCGCCCTGCCGGGTCTGACACCCGACAGTGCCCTCCACGTTAGCATTAGAATGGTCTCTGTGTGGTACCCACGGCCCCTCGTTAAGCACCCATACAAGATGAAGATGGCAGTGCTGAGTCTGTGAGTTTGCCCATCCTAAAACTTTGAGACACTTAGAAGACTGCTGTTAACACATGTCCCCATGCCACTGTTCACATTGTCATTTCTTTCAACATTAGAGCTGGCCTTGCCCAGAGGACAAGGCCTTCCAAAAATAGGCATAACTCATCAATGTCCCTCTCCACGGCAGTCTTTAGTAAAAGGCGAAAGGCTTATTCGTCATGAAGAGAGACCCGAGTAATTCTGCCCTCTGGAAGCTGCGGCCTGCAAAGGCACTAGCCGGGCCAGTCGATCACTTAGTGGTCTTGGCACATTTTTGTGTAGGCAATTTAACATTGCTCTTATGCATATCATTCAGAGCAGCATTGGCAAAACTGTGTAAATAATAGGGGGGGGGGGGGCTTAATGTAAATAACAGGGGGCTTACATAATTAGTAATGCACCTAATGCATCTATTTATTTGTCTATTTAAGTATTAAAGGCAGTTACAGTCAAATACAGAAAATAGCAGATCTACAAGCTGTAGCCAACTATACCATTTCCCAGGAACAAAGGCCTCCTGAAAATAGCAGATCTACAAATCATAGGCCGGCCACTACACTACACTACACTACACTACACTACACTACACTACACTACACTACACTACACTACACTACACTACAACACAATCAAACAACAAAGTGTTGAGCCTCCCTACTGAAATGGAAAAAACAGACTTTGCCAACTTCTGTAAAGCAGCATATTAGAGCCACAGCATGGGCATTCACTGCTGCTGAATTCATTTCTCTTTAACATGATCTCGGGGGAGAGCGCGAACGCAGTCCCCACACTACCAGAAATTATGCAGTCGAGATTCCCACATTTGGGGAATTCGCTCGGGTCAGCAAAGCACGGTGTGCAATGGCTAAGCCTCGCCGAGGGTGAACCACCTTCATGATCATGGTGTCTCCCCTGCCAGGTAAGTATGAGTTGGAAGCGCTAGTCGTGGAGAAAGGCACTCAGGTGCGTACTAGTCGCCCTGCCGGGTCTGACACCCGACAGTGCCCTCCACGTTAGCATTAGAATGGTCTCTGTGTGGTACCCACGGCCCCTCGTTAAGCACCCATACAAGATGAAGATGGCAGTGCTGAGTCTGTGAGTTTGCCCATCCTAAAACTTTGAGACACTTAGAAGACTGCTGTTAACACATGTCCCCATGCCACTGTTCACATTGTCATTTCTTTCAACATTAGAGCTGGCCTTGCCCAGAGGACAAGGCCTTCCAAAAATAGGCATAACTCATCAATGTCCCTCTCCACGGAAGTCTTTAGTAAAAGGCGAAAGGCTTATTCGTCATGAAGAGAGACCCGAGTAATTCTGCCCTCTGGAAGCTGCGGCCTGCAAAGGCACTAGCCGGGCCAGTCGATCACTTAGTGGTCTTGGCACATTTTTGTGTAGGCAATTTAACATTGCTCTTATGCATATCATTCAGAGCAGCATTGGCAAAACTGTGTAAATAATAGGGGGGGGGGGGGGGGCTTAATGTAAATAACAGGGGGCTTACATAATTAGTAATGCACCTAATGCATCTATTTATTTGTCTATTTAAGTATTAAAGGCAGTTACAGTCAAATACAGAAAATAGCAGATCTACAAGCTGTAGCCAACTATACCATTTCCCAGGAACAAAGGCCTCCTGAAAATAGCAGATCTACAAATCATAGGCCGGCCACTACACTACACTACACTACACTACACTACACTACACTACACTACAAAACAACACAATCAAACAACAAAGTGTTGAGCCTCCCTACTGAAATGGAAAAAACAGACTTTGCCAACTTCTGTAAAGCAGCATATTAGAGCCACAGCATGGGCATTCACTGCTGCTGAATTCATTTCTCTTTAACATGATCTCGGGGGAGAGCGCGAACGCAGTCCCCACACTACCAGAAATTATGCAGTCGAGATTCACACATTTGGGGAATTCGCTCGGGTCAGCAAAGCACGGTGTGCAATGGCTAAGCCTCGCCGAGGGTGAACCACCTTCATGATCATGGTGTCTCCCCTGCCAGGTAAGTATGAGTTGGAAGCGCTAGTCGTGGAGAAAGGCACTCAGGTGCGTACTAGTCGCCCTGCCGGGTCTGACACCCGACAGTGCCCTCCACGTTAGCATTAGAATGGTCTCTGTGTGGTACCCACGGCCCCTCGTTAAGCACCCATACAAGATGAAGATGGCAGTGCTGAGTCTGTGAGTTTGCCCATCCTAAAACTTTGAGACACTTAGAAGACTGCTGTTAACACATGTCCCCATGCCACTGTTCACATTGTCATTTCTTTCAACATTAGAGCTGGCCTTGCCCAGAGGACAAGGCCTTCCAAAAATAGGCATAACTCATCAATGTCCCTCTCCACGGAAGTCTTTAGTAAAAGGCGAAAGGCTTATTCGTCATGAAGAGAGACCCGAGTAATTCTGCCCTCTGGAAGCTGCGGCCTGCAAAGGCACTAGCCGGGCCAGTCGATCACTTAGTGGTCTTGGCACATTTTTGTGTAGGCAATTTAACATTGCTCTTATGCATATCATTCAGAGCAGCATTGGCAAAACTGTGTAAATAATAGGGGGGGGGGGGGGCTTAATGTAAATAACAGGGGGCTTACATAATTAGTAATGCACCTAATGCATCTATTTATTTGTCTATTTAAGTATTAAAGGTAGTTACAGTCAAATACAGAAAATAGCAGATCTACAAGCTGTAGCCAACTATACCATTTCCCAGGAACAAAGGCCTCCTGAAAATAGCAGATCTACAAATCATAGGCCGGCCACTACACTACACTACACTACACTACACTACACTACACTACAAAACAACACAATCAAACAACAAAGTGTTGAGCCTCCCTACTGAAATGGAAAAAACAGACTTTGCCAACTTCTGTAAAGCAGCATATTAGAGCCACAGCATGGGCATTCACTGCTGCTGAATTCATTTCTCTTTAACATGATCTCGGGGGAGAGCGCGAACGCAGTCCCCACACTACCAGAAATTATGCAGTCGAGATTCCCACATTTGGGGAATTCGCTCGGGTCATCAAAGCACGGTGTGCAATGGCTAAGCCTCGCTGAGGGTGAACCACCTTCATGATCATGGTGTCTCCCCTGCCAGGTAAGTATGAGTTGGAAGCGCTAGTCGTGGAGAAAGGCACTCAGGTGCGTACTAGTCGCCCTGCCGGGTCTGACACCCGACAGTGCCCTCCACGTTAGCATTAGAATGGTCTCTGTGTGGTACCCACGGCCCCTCGTTAAGCACCCATACAAGATGAAGATGGCAGTGCTGAGTCTGTGAGTTTGCCCATCCTAAAACTTTGAGACACTTAGAAGACTGCTGTTAACACATGTCCCCATGCCACTGTTCACATTGTCATTTCTTTCAACATTAGAGCTGGCCTTGCCCAGAGGACAAGGCCTTCCAAAAATAGGCATAACTCATCAATGTCGCTCTCCACGGAAGTCTTTAGTAAAAGGCGAAAGGCTTATTCGTCATGAAGAGAGACCCGAGTAATTCTGCCCTCT
This sequence comes from Nannobrachium achirus, assembly GCF_963921795.1. Taxonomy (NCBI): domain Eukaryota; kingdom Metazoa; phylum Chordata; class Actinopteri; order Myctophiformes; family Myctophidae; genus Nannobrachium; species Nannobrachium achirus. Next base: position 55,497 of record NW_027665019.1, read on the forward strand.
GGAAGCTGCGGCCTGCAAAGGCACTAGCCGGGCCAGTCGATCACTTAGTGGTCTTGGCACATTTTTGTGTAGGCAATTTAACATTGCTCTTATGCATATCATTCAGAGCAGCATTGGCAAAACTGTGTAAATAATAGGGGGGGGGGGGGGGGGGGGGCTTAATGTAAATAACAGGGGGCTTACATAATTAGTAATGCACCTAATGCATCTATTTATTTGTCTATTTAAGTATTAAAGGTAGTTACAGTCAAATACAGAAAATAGCAGATCTACAAGCTGTAGCCAACTATACCATTTCCCAGGAACAAAGGCCTCCTGAAAATAGCAGATCTACAAATCATAGGCCGGCCACTACACTACACTACACTACACTACACTACACTACACTACACTACAAAACAACACAATCAAACAACAAAGTGTTGAACCTCCCTACTGAAATGGAAAAAACAGACTTTGCCAACTTCTGTAAAGCAGCATATTAGAGCCACAGCATGGGCATTCACTGCTGCTGAATTCATTTCTCTTTAACATGATCTCGGGGGAGAGCGCGAACGCAGTCCCCACACTACCAGAAATTATGCAGTCGAGATTCCCACATTTGGGGAATTCGCTCGGGTCAGCAAAGCACGGTGTGCAATGGCTAAGCCTCGCCGAGGGTGAACCACCTTCATGATCATGGTGTCTCCCCTGCCAGGTAAGTATGAGTTGGAAGCGCTAGTCGTGGAGAAAGGCACTCAGGTGCGTACTAGTCGCCCTGCCGGGTCTGACACCCGACAGTGCCCTCCACGTTAGCATTAGAATGGTCTCTGTGTGGTACCCACGGCCCCTCGTTAAGCACCCATACAAGATGAAGATGGCAGTGCTGAGTCTGTGAGTTTGCCCATCCTAAAACTTTGAGACACTTAGAAGACTGCTGTTAACACATGTCCCCATGCCACTGTTCACATTGTCATTTTTTTCAACATTAGAGCTGGCCTTGCCCAGAGGACAAGGCCTTCCAAAAATAGGCATAACTCATCAATGTCCCTCTCCACGGAAGTCTTTAGTAAAAGGCGAAAGGCTTATTCGTCATGAAGAGAGACCCGAGTAATTCTGCCCTCTGGAAGCTGCGGCCTGCAAAGGCACTAGCCGGGCCAGTCGATCACTTAGTGGTCTTGGCACATTTTTGTGTAGGCAATTTAACATTGCTCTTATGCATATCATTCAGAGCAGCATTGGCAAAACTGTGTAAATAATAGGGGGGGGGGGGGGCGTAATGTAAATAACAGGGGGCTTACATAATTAGTAATGCACCTAATGCATCTATTTATTTGTCTATTTAAGTATTAAAGGTAGTTACAGTCAAATACAGAAAATAGCAGATCTACAAGCTGTAGCCAACTATACCATTTCCCAGGAACAAAGGCCTCCTGAAAATAGCAGATCTACAAATCATAGGCCGGCCACTACACTACACTACACTACACTACACTACACTACACTACACTACAAAACAACACAATCAAACAACAAAGTGTTGAGCCTCCCTACTGAAATGGAAAAAACAGACTTTGCCAACTTCTGTAAAGCAGCATATTAGAGCCACAGCATGGGCATTCACTGCTGCTGAATTCATTTCTCTTTAACATGATCTCGGGGGAGAGCGCGAACGCAGTCCCCACACTACCAGAAATTATGCAGTCGAGATTCCCACATTTGGGGAATTCGCTCGGGTCAGCAAAGCACGGTGTGCAATGGCTAAGCCTCGCCGAGGGTGAACCACCTTCATGATCATGGTGTCTCCCCTGCCAGGTAAGTATGAGTTGGAAGCGCTAGTCGTGGAGAAAGGCACTCAGGTGCGTACTAGTCGCCCTGCCGGGTCTGACACCCGACAGTGCCCTCCACGTTAGCATTAGAATGGTCTCTGTGTGGTACCCACGGCCCCTCGTTAAGCACCCATACAAGATGAAGATGGCAGTGCTGAGTCTGTGAGTTTGCCCATCCTAAAACTTTGAGACACTTAGAAGACTGCTGTTAACACATGTCCCCATGCCACTGTTCACATTGTCATTTCTTTCAACATTAGAGCTGGCCTTGCCCAGAGGACAAGGCCTTCCAAAAATAGGCATAACTCATCAATGTCCCTCTCCACGGAAGTCTTTAGTAAAAGGCGAAAGGCTTATTCGTCATGAAGAGAGACCCGAGTAATTCTGCCCTCTGGAAGCTGCGGCCTGCAAAGGCACTAGCCGGGCCAGTCGATCACTTAGTGGTCTTGGCACATTTTTGTGTAGGCAATTTAACATTGCTCTTATGCATATCATTCAGAGCAGCATTGGCAAAACTGTGTAAATAATAGGGGGGGGGGGGGGGCTTAATGTAAATAACAGGGGGCTTACATAATTAGTAATGCACCTAATGCATCTATTTATTTGTCTATTTAAGTATTAAAGGTAGTTACAGTCAAATACAGAAAATAGCAGATCTACAAGCTGTAGCCAACTATACCATTTCCCAGGAACAAAGGCCTCCTGAAAATAGCAGATCTACAAATCATAGGCCGGCCACTACACTACACTACACTACACTACACTACAAAACAACACAATCAAACAACAAAGTGTTGAGCCTCCCTACTGAAATGGAAAAAACAGACTTTGCCAACTTCTGTAAAGCAGCATATTAGAGCCACAGCATGGGCATTCACTGCTGCTGAATTCATTTCTCTTTAACATGATCTCGGGGGAGAGCGCGAACGCAGTCCCCACACTACCAGAAATTATGCAGTCGAGATTCCCACATTTGGGGAATTCGCTCGGGTCAGCAAAGCACGGTGTGCAATGGCTAAGCCTCGCCGAGGGTGAACCACCTTCATGATCATGGTGTCTCCCCTGCCAGGTAAGTATGAGTTGGAAGCGCTAGTCGTGGAGAAAGGCACTCAGGTGCGTACTAGTCGCCCTGCCGGGTCTGACACCCGACAGTGCCCTCCACGTTAGCATTAGAATGGTCTCTGTGTGGTACCCACGGCCCCTTGTTAAGCACCCATACAAGATGAAGATGGCAGTGCTGAGTCTGTGAGTTTGCCCATCCTAAAACTTTGAGACACTTAGAAGACTGCTGTTAACACATGTCCCCATGCCACTGTTCACATTGTCATTTCTTTCAACATTAGAGCTGGCCTTGCCCAGAGGACAAGGCCTTCCAAAAATAGGCATAACTCATCAATGTCCCTCTCCACGGAAGTCTTTAGTAAAAGGCGAAAGGCTTATTCGTCATGAAGAGAGACCCGAGTAATTCTGCCCTCTGGAAGCTGCGGCCTGCAAAGGCACTAGCCGGGCCAGTCGATCACTTAGTGGTCTTGGCACATTTTTGTGTAGGCAATTTAACATTGCTCTTATGCATATCATTCAGAGCAGCATTGGCAAAACTGTGTAAATAATAGGGGGGGGGGGGGGGCTTAATGTAAATAACAGGGGGCTTACATAATTAGTAATGCACCTAATGCATCTATTTATTTGTCTATTTAAGTATTAAAGGTAGTTACAGTCAAATACAGAAAATAGCAGATCTACAAGCTGTAGCCAACTATACCATTTCCCAGGAACAAAGGCCTCCTGAAAAAAGCAGATCTACAAATCATAGGCCGGCCACTACACTACACTACACTACACTACACTACACTACACTACACTACACTACACTACAAAACAACACAATCAAACAACAAAGTGTTGAGCCTCCCTACTGAAATGGAAAAAACAGACTTTGCCAACTTCTGTAAAGCAGCATATTAGAGCCACAGCATGGGCATTCACTGCTGCTGAATTCATTTCTCTTTAACATGATCTCGGGGGAGAGCGCGAACGCAGTCCCCACACTACCAGAAATTATGCAGTCGAGATTCCCACATTTGGGGAATTCGCTCGGGTCAGCAAAGCACGGTGTGCAATGGCTAAGCCTCGCCGAGGGTGAACCACCTTCATGATCATGGTGTCTCCCCTGCCAGGTAAGTATGAGTTGGAAGCGCTAGTCGTGGAGAAAGGCACTCAGGTGCGTACTAGTCGCCCTGCCGGGTCTGACACCCGACAGTGCCCTCCACGTTAGCATTAGAATGGTCTCTGTGTGGTACCCACGGCCCCTCGTTAAGCACCCATACAAGATGAAGATGGCAGTGCTGAGTCTGTGAGTTTGCCCATCCTAAAACTTTGAGACACTTAGAAGACTGCTGTTAACACATGTCCCCATGCCACTGTTCACATTGTCATTTCTTTCAACATTAGAGCTGGCCTTGCCCAGAGGACAAGGCCTTCCAAAAATAGGCATAACTCATCAATGTCCCTCTCCACGGAAGTCTTTAGTAAAAGGCGAAAGGCTTATTCGTCATGAAGAGAGACCCGAGTAATTCTGCCCTCTGGAAGCTGCGGCCTGCAAAGGCACTAGCCGGGCCAGTCGATCACTTAGTGGTCTTGGCACATTTTTGTGTAGGCAATTTAACATTGCTCTTATGCATATCATTCAGAGCAGCATTGGCAAAACTGTGTAAATAATAGGGGGGGGGGGCTTAATGTAAATAACAGGGGGCTTACATAATTAGTAATGCACCTAATGCATCTATTTATTTGTCTATTTAAGTATTAAAGGTAGTTACAGTCAAATACAGAAAATAGCAGATCTAAAAGCTGTAGCCAACTATACCATTTCCCAGGAACAAAGGCCTCCTGAAAATAGCAGATCTACAAATCATAGGCCGGCCACTACACTACACTACACTACACTACACTACACTACACTACACTACAAAACAACACAATCAAACAACAAAGTGTTGAGCCTCCCTACTGAAATGGAAAAAACAGACTTTGCCAACTTCTGTAAAGCAGCATATTAGAGCCACAGCATGGGCATTCACTGCTGCTGAATTCATTTCTCTTTAACATGATCTCGGGGGAGAGCGCGAACGCAGTCCCCACACTACCAGAAATTATGCAGTCGAGATTCCCACATTTGGGGAATTCGCTCGGGTCAGCAAAGCACGGTGTGCAATGGCTAAGCCTCGCCGAGGGTGAACCACCTTCATGATCATGGTGTCTCCCCTGCCAGGTAAGTATGAGTTGGAAGCGCTAGTCGTGGAGAAAGGCACTCAGGTGCGTACTAGTCGCCCTGCCGGGTCTGACACCCGACAGTGCCCTCCACGTTAGCATTAGAATGGTCTCTGTGTGGTACCCACGGCCCCTCGTTAAGCACCCATACAAGATGAAGATGGCAGTGCTGAGTCTGTGAGTTTGCCCATCCTAAAACTTTGAGACACTTAGAAGACTGCTGTTAACACATGTCCCCATGCCACTGTTCACATTGTCATTTCTTTCAACATTAGAGCTGGCCTTAACCAGAGGACAAGGCCTTCCAAAAATAGGCATAACTCATCAATGTCCCTCTCCACGGAAGTCTTTAGTAAAAGGCGAAAGGCTTATTCGTCATGAAGAGAGACCCGAGTAATTCTGCCCTCTGGAAGCTGCGGCCTGCAAAGGCACTAGCCGGGCCAGTCGATCACTTAGTGGTCTTGGCACATTTTTGTGTAGGCAATTTAACATTGCTCTTATGCATATCATTCAGAGCAGCATTGGCAAAACTGTGTAAATAATAGGGGGGGGGGCTTAATGTAAATAACAGGGGGCTTACATAATTAGTAATGCACCTAATGCATCTATTTATTTGTCTATTTAAGTATTAAAGGTAGTTACAGTCAAATACAGAAAATAGCAGATCTACAAGCTGTAGCCAACTATACCATTTCCCAGGAACAAAGGCCTCCTGAAAATAGCAGATCTACAAATCATAGGCCGGCCACTACACTACACTACACTACACTACACTACACTACACTACACTACACTACAAAACAACACAATCAAACAACAAAGTGTTGAGCCTCCCTACTGAAATGGAAAAAACAGACTTTGCCAACTTCTGTAAAGCAGCATATTAGAGCCACAGCATGGGCATTCACTGCTGCTGAATTCATTTCTCTTTAACATGATCTCAGGGGAGAGCGCGAACGCAGTCCCCACACTACCAGAAATTATGCAGTCGAGATTCCCACATTTGGGGAATTCGCTCGGGTCAGCAAAGCACGGTGTGCAATGGCTAAGCCTCGCCGAGGGTGAACCACATTCATGATCATGGTGTCTCCCCTGCCAGGTAAGTATGAGTTGGAAGCGCTAGTCGTGGAGAAAGGCACTCAGGTGCGTACTAGTCGCCCTGCCGGGTCTGACACCCGACAGTGCCCTCCACGTTAGCATTAGAATGGTGTCTGTGTGGTACCCACGGCCCCTCGTTAAGCACCCATACAAGATGAAGATGGCAGTGCTGAGTCTGTGAGTTTGCCCATCCTAAAACTTTGAGACACTTAGAAGACTGCTGTTAACACATGTCCCCATGCCACTGTTCACATTGTCATTTCTTTCAACATTAGAGCTGGCCTTGCCCAGAGGACAAGGCCTTCCAAAAATAGGCATAACTCATCAATGTCCCTCTCCACGGAAGTCTTTAGTAAAAGGCGAAAGGCTTATTCGTCATGAAGAGAGACCCGAGTAATTCTGCCCTCTGGAAGCTGCGGCCTGCAAAGGCACTAGCCGGGCCAGTCGATCACTTAGTGGTCTTGGCACATTTTTGTGTAGGCAATTTAACATTGCTCTTATGCATATCATTCAGAGCAGCATTGGCAAAACTGTGTAAATAATAGGGGGGGGGGGCTTAATGTAAATAACAGGGGGCTTACATAATTAGTAATGCACCTAATGCATCTATTTATTTGTCTATTTAAGTATTAAAGGTAGTTACAGTCAAATACAGAAAATAGCAGATCTACAAGCTGTAGCCAACTATACCATTTCCCAGGAACAAAGGCCTCCTGAAAATAGCAGATCTACAAATCATAGGCCGGCCACTACACTACACTACACTACACTACACTACACTACACTACACTACACTACAAAACAACACAATCAAACAACAAAGTGTTGAGCCTCCCTACTGAAATGGAAAAAACAGACTTTGCCAACTTCTGTAAAGCAGCATATTAGAGCCACAGCATGGGCATTCACTGCTGCTGAATTCATTTCTCTTTAACATGATCTCGGGGGAGAGCGCGAACGCAGTCCCCACACTACCAGAAATTATGCAGTCGAGATTCCCACATTTGGGGAATTCGCTCGGGTCAGCAAAGCACGGTGTGCAATGGCTAAGCCTCGCCGAGGGTGAACCACCTTCATGATCATGGTGTCTCCCCTGCCAGGTAAGTATGAGTTGGAAGCGCTAGTCGTGGAGAAAGGCACTCAGGTGCGTACTAGTCGCCCTGCCGGGTCTGACACCCGACAGTGCCCTCCACGTTAGCATTAGAATGGTCTCTGTGTGGTACCCACGGCCCCTCGTTAAGCACCCATACAAGATGAAGATGGCAGTGCTGAGTCTGTGAGTTTGCCCATCCTAAAACTTTGAGACACTTAGAAGACTGCTGTTAACACATGTCCCCATGCCACTGTTCACATTGTCATTTCTTTCAACATTAGAGCTGGCCTTGCCCAGAGGACAAGGCCTTCCAAAAATAGGCATAACTCATCAATGTCCCTCTCCACGGAAGTCTTTAGTAAAAGGCGAAAGGCTTATTCGTCATGAAGAGAGACCCGAGTAATTCTGCCCTCTGGAAGCTGCGGCCTGCAAAGGCACTAGCCGGGCCAGTCGATCACTTAGTGGTCTTGGCACATTTTTGTGTAGGCAATTTAACATTGCTCTTATGCATATCATTCAGAGCAGCATTGGCAAAACTGTGTAAATAATAGGGGGGGGGGCTTAATGTAAATAACAGGGGGCTTACATAATTAGTAATGCACCTAATGCATCTATTTATTTGTCTATTTAAGTATTAAAGGTAGTTACAGTCAAATACAGAAAATAGCAGATCTACAAGCTGTAGCCAACTATACCATTTCCCAGGAACAAAGGCCTCCTGAAAATAGCAGATCTACAAATCATAGGCCGGCCACTACACTACACTACACTACACTACACTACACTACACTACACTACACTACACTACAAAACAACACAATCAAACAACAAAGTGTTGAGCCTCCCTACTGAAATGGAAAAAACAGACTTTGCCAACTTCTGTAAAGCAGCATATTAGAGCCACAGCATGGGCATTCACTGCTGCTGAATTCATTTCTCTTTAACATGATCTCGGGGGAGAGCGCGAACGCAGTCCCCACACTACCAGAAATTATGCAGTCGAGATTCCCACATTTGGGGAATTCGCTCGGGTCAGCAAAGCACGGTGTGCAATGGCTAATCCTCGCCGAGGGTGAACCACCTTCATGATCATGGTGTCTCCCCTGCCAGGTAAGTATGAGTTGGAAGCGCTAGTCGTGGAGAAAGGCACTCAGGTGCGTACTAGTCGCCCTGCCGGGTCTGACACCCGACAGTGCCCTCCACGTTAGCATTAGAATGGTCTCTGTGTGGTACCCACGGCCCCTCGTTAAGCACCCATACAAGATGAAGATGGCAGTGCTGAGTCTGTGAGTTTGCCCATCCTAAAACTTTGAGACACTTAGAAGACTGCTGTTAACACATGTCCCCATGCCACTGTTCACATTGTCATTTCTTTCAACATTAGAGCTGGCCTTGCCCAGAGGACAAGGCCTTCCAAAAATAGGCATAACTCATCAATGTCCCTCTCCACGGAAGTCTTTAGTAAAAGGCGAAAGGCTTATTCGTCATGAAGAGAGACCCGAGTAATTCTGCCCTCTGGAAGCTGCGGCCTGCAAAGGCACTAGCCGGGCCAGTCGATCACTTAGTGGTCTTGGCACATTTTTGTGTAGGCAATTTAACATTGCTCTTATGCATATCATTCAGAGCAGCATTGGCAAAACTGTGTAAATAATAGGGGGGGGGGGGGGGGCTTAATGTAAATAACAGGGGGCTTACATAATTAGTAATGCACCTAATGCATCTATTTATTTGTCTATTTAAGTATTAAAGGTAGTTACAGTCAAATACAGAAAATAGCAGATCTACAAGCTGTAGCCAACTATACCATTTCCCAGGAACAAAGGCCTCCTGAAAAAAGCAGATCTACAAATCATAGGCCGGCCACTACACTACACTACACTACACTACACTACACTACACTACACTACACTACAAAACAACACAATCAAACAACAAAGTGTTGAGCCTCCCTACTGAAATGGAAAAAACAGACTTTGCCAACTTCTGTAAAGCAGCATATTAGAGCCACAGCATGGGCATTCACTGCTGCTGAATTCATTTCTCTTTAACATGATCTCGGGGGAGAGCGCGAACGCAGTCCCCACACTACCAGAAATTATGCAGTCGAGATTCCCACATTTGGGGAATTCGCTCGGGTCAGCAAAGCACGGTGTGCAATGGCTAAGCCTCGCCGAGGGTGAACCACCTTCATGATCATGGTGTCTCCCCTGCCAGGTAAGTATGAGTTGGAAGCGCTAGTCGTGGAGAAAGGCACTCAGGTGCGTACTAGTCGCCCTGCCGGGTCTGACACCCGACAGTGCCCTCCACGTTAGCATTAGAATGGTCTCTGTGTGGTACCCACGGCCCCTCGTTAAGCACCCATACAAGATGAAGATGGCAGTGCTGAGTCTGTGAGTTTGCCCATCCTAAAACTTTGAGACACTTAGAAGACTGCTGTTAACACATGTCCCCATGCCACTGTTCACATTGTCATTTCTTTCAACATTAGAGCTGGCCTTAACCAGAGGACAAGGCCTTCCAAAAATAGGCATAACTCATCAATGTCCCTCTCCACGGAAGTCTTTAGTAAAAGGCGAAAGGCTTATTCGTCATGAAGAGAGACCCGAGTAATTCTGCCCTCTGGAAGCTGCGGCCTGCAAAGGCACTAGCCGGGCCAGTCGATCACTTAGTGGTCTTGGCACATTTTTGTGTAGGCAATTTAACATTGCTCTTATGCATATCATTCAGAGCAGCATTGGCAAAACTGTGTAAATAATAGGGGGGGGGGCTTAATGTAAATAACAGGGGGCTTACATAATTAGTAATGCACCTAATGCATCTATTTATTTGTCTATTTAAGTATTAAAGGTAGTTACAGTCAAATACAGAAAATAGCAGATCTACAAGCTGTAGCCAACTATACCATTTCCCAGGAACAAAGGCCTCCTGAAAATAGCAGATCTACAAATAATAGGCCGGCCACTACACTACACTACACTACACTACACTACACTACACTACACTACACTACACTACACTACAAAACAACACAATCAAACAACAAAGTGTTGAGCCTCCCTACTGAAATGGAAAAAACAGACTTTGCCAACTTCTGTAAAGCAGCATATTAGAGCCACAGCATGGGCATTCACTGCTGCTGAATTCATTTCTCTTTAACATGATCTCAGGGGAGAGCGCGAACGCAGTCCCCACACTACCAGAAATTATGCAGTCGAGATTCCCACATTTGGGGAATTCGCTCGGGTCAGCAAAGCACGGTGTGCAATGGCTAAGCCTCGCCGAGGGTGAACCACATTCATGATCATGGTGTCTCCCCTGCCAGGTAAGTATGAGTTGGAAGCGCTAGTCGTGGAGAAAGGCACTCAGGTGCGTACTAGTCGCCCTGCCGGGTCTGACACCCGACAGTGCCCTCCACGTTAGCATTAGAATGGTGTCTGTGTGGTACCCACGGCCCCTCGTTAAGCACCCATACAAGATGAAGATGGCAGTGCTGAGTCTGTGAGTTTGCCCATCCTAAAACTTTGAGACACTTAGAAGACTGCTGTTAACACATGTCCCCATGCCACTGTTCACATTGTCATTTCTTTCAACATTAGAGCTGGCCTTGCCCAGAGGACAAGGCCTTCCAAAAATAGGCATAACTCATCAATGTCCCTCTCCACGGAAGTCTTTAGTAAAAGGCGAAAGGCTTATTCGTCATGAAGAGAGACCCGAGTAATTCTGCCCTCTGGAAGCTGCGGCCTGCAAAGGCACTAGCCGGGCCAGTCGATCACTTAGTGGTCTTGGCACATTTTTGTGTAGGCAATTTAACATTGCTCTTATGCATATCATTCAGAGCAGCATTGGCAAAACTGTGTAAATAATAGGGGGGGGGGGCTTAATGTAAATAACAGGGGGCTTACATAATTAGTAATGCACCTAATGCATCTATTTATTTGTCTATTTAAGTATTAAAGGTAGTTACAGTCAAATACAGAAAATAGCAGATCTACAAGCTGTAGCCAACTATACCATTTCCCAGGAACAAAGGCCTCCTGAAAATAGCAGATCTACAAATCATAGGCCGGCCACTACACTACACTACACTACACTACACTACACTACAAAACAACACAATCAAACAACAAAGTGTTGAGCCTCCCTACTGAAATGGAAAAAACAGACTTTGCCAACTTCTGTAAAGCAGCATATTAGAGCCACAGCATGGGCATTCACTGCTGCTGAATTCATTTCTCTTTAACATGATCTCGGGGGAGAGCGCGAACGCAGTCCCCACACTACCAGAAATTATGCAGTCGAGATTCCCACATTTGGGGAATTCGCTCGGGTCAGCAAAGCACGGTGTGCAATGGCTAAGCCTCGCCGAGGGTGAACCACCTTCATGATCATGGTGTCTCCCCTGCCAGGTAAGTATGAGTTGGAAGCGCTAGTCGTGGAGAAAGGCACTCAGGTGCGTACTAGTCGCCCTGCCGGGTCTGACACCCGACAGTGCCCTCCACGTTAGCATTAGAATGGTCTCTGTGTGGTACCCACGGCCCCTCGTTAAGCACCCATACAAGATGAAGATGGCAGTGCTGAGTCTGTGAGTTTGCCCATCCTAAAACTTTGAGACACTTAGAAGACTGCTGTTAACACATGTCCCCATGCCACTGTTCACATTGTCATTTCTTTCAACATTAGAGCTGGCCTTGCCCAGAGGACAAGGCCTTCCAAAAATAGGCATAACTCATCAATGTCCCTCTCCACGGAAGTCTTTAGTAAAAGGCGAAAGGCTTATTCGTCATGAAGAGAGACCCGAGTAATTCTGCCCTCTGGAAGCTGCGGCCTGCAAAGGCACTAGCCGGGCCAGTCGATCACTTAGTGGTCTTGGCACATTTTTGTGTAGGCAATTTAACATTGCTCTTATGCATATCATTCAGAGCAGCATTGGCAAAACTGTGTAAATAATAGGGGGGGGGGCTTAATGTAAATAACAGGGGGCTTACATAATTAGTAATGCACCTAATGCATCTATTTATTTGTCTATTTAAGTATTAAAGGTAGTTACAGTCAAATACAGAAAATAGCAGATCTACAAGCTGTAGCCAACTATACCATTTCCCAGGAACAAAGGCCTCCTGAAAATAGCAGATCTACAAATCATAGGCCGGCCACTACACTACACTACACTACACTACACTACACTACAAAACAACACAATCAAACAACAAAGTGTTGAGCCTCCCTACTGAAATGGAAAAAACAGACTTTGCCAACTTCTGTAAAGCAGCATATTAGAGCCACAGCATGGGCATTCACTGCTGCTGAATTCATTTCTCTTTAACATGATCTCGGGGGAGAGCGCGAACGCAGTCCCCACACTACCAGAAATTATGCAGTCGAGATTCCCACATTTGGGGAATTCGCTCGGGTCAGCAAAGCACGGTGTGCAATGGCTAAGCCTCGCCGAGGGTGAACCACCTTCATGATCATGGTGTCTCCCCTGCCAGGTAAGTATGAGTTGGAAGCGCTAGTCGTGGAGAAAGGCACTCAGGTGCGTACTAGTCGCCCTGCCGGGTCTGACACCCGACAGTGCCCTCCACGTTAGCATTAGAATGGTCTCTGTGTGGTACCCACGGCCCCTCGTTAAGCACCCATACAAGATGAAGATGGCAGTGCTGAGTCTGTGAGTTTGCCCATCCTAAAACTTTGAGACACTTAGAAGACTGCTGTTAACACATGTCCCCATGCCACTGTTCACATTGTCATTTCTTTCAACATTAGAGCTGGCCTTGCCCAGAGGACAAGGCCTTCCAAAAATAGGCATAACTCATCAATGTCCCTCTCCACGGAAGTCTTTAGTAAAAGGCGAAAGGCTTATTCGTCATGAAGAGAGACCCGAGTAATTCTGCCCTCTGGAAGCTGCGGCCTGCAAAGGCACTAGCCGGGCCAGTCGATCACTTAGTGGTCTTGGCACATTTTTGTGTAGGCAATTTAACATTGCTCTTATGCATATCATTCAGAGCAGCATTGGCAAAACTGTGTAAATAATAGGGGGGGGGGGGGCTTAATGTAAATAACAGGGGGCTTACATAATTAGTAATGCACCTAATGCATCTATTTATTTGTCTATTTAAGTATTAAAGGTAGTTACAGTCAAATACAGAAAATAGCAGATCTAAAAGCTGTAGCCAACTATACCATTTCCCAGGAACAAAGGCCTCCTGAAAATAGCAGATCTACAAATCATAGGCCGGCCACTACACTACACTACACTACACTACACTACACTACACTACACTACACTACACTACAAAACAACACAATCAAACAACAAAGTGTTGAGCCTCCCTACTGAAATGGAAAAAACAGACTTTGCCAACTTCTGTAAAGCAGCATATTAGAGCCACAGCATGGGCATTCACTGCTGCTGAATTCATTTCTCTTTAACATGATCTCGGGGGAGAGCGCGAACGCAGTCCCCACACTACCAGAAATTATGCAGTCGAGATTCCCACATTTGGGGAATTCGCTCGGGTCAGCAAAGCACGGTGTGCAATGGCTAAGCCTCGCTGAGGGTGAACCACCTTCATGATCATGGTGTCTCCCCTGCCAGGTAAGTATGAGTTGGAAGCGCTAGTCGTGGAGAAAGGCACTCAGGTGCGTACTAGTCGCCCTGCCGGGTCTGACACCCGACAGTGCCCTCCACGTTAGCATTAGAATGGTCTCTGTGTGGTACCCACGGCCCCTCGTTAAGCACCCATACAAGATGAAGATGGCAGTGCTGAGTCTGTGAGTTTGCCCATCCTAAAACTTTGAGACACTTAGAAGACTGCTGTTAACACATGTCCCCATGCCACTGTTCACATTGTCATTTCTTTCAACATTAGAGCTGGCCTTGCCCAGAGGACAAGGCCTTCCAAAAATAGGCATAACTCATCAATGTCCCTCTCCACGGAAGTCTTTAGTAAAAGGCGAAAGGCTTATTCGTCATGAAGAGAGACCCGAGTAATTCTGCCCTCTGGAAGCTGCGGCCTGCAAAGGCACTAGCCGGGCCAGTCGATCACTTAGTGGTCTTGGCACATTTTTGTGTAGTCAATTTAACATTGCTCTTATGCATATCATTCAGAGCAGCATTGGCAAAACTGTGTAAATAATATGGGGGGGGGGGGCTTAATGTAAATAACAGGGGGCTTACATAATTAGTAATGCACCTAATGCATCTATTTATTTGTCTATTTAAGTATTAAAGGTAGTTACAGTCAAATACAGAAAATAGCAGATCTACAAGCTGTAGCCAACTATACCATTTCCCAGGAACAAAGGCCTCCTGAAAATAGCAGATCTACAAATCATAGGCCGGCCACTACACTACACTACACTACACTACACTACACTACACTACACTACAAAACAACACAATCAAACAACAAAGTGTTGAGCCTCCCTACTGAAATGGAAAAAACAGACTTTGCCAACTTCTGTAAAGCAGCATATTAGAGCCACAGCATGGGCATTCACTGCTGCTGAATTCATTTCTCTTTAACATGATCTCGGGGGAGAGCGCGAACGCAGTCCCCACACTACCAGAAATTATGCAGTCGAGATTCCCACATTTGGGGAATTCGCTCGGGTCAGCAAAGCACGGTGTGCAATGGCTAAGCCTCGCCGAGGGTGAACCACCTTCATGATCATGGTGTCTCCCCTGCCAGGTAAGTATGAGTTGGAAGCGCTAGTCGTGGAGAAAGGCACTCAGGTGCGTACTAGTCGCCCTGCCGGGTCTGACACCCGACAGTGCCCTCCACGTTAGCATTAGAATGGTCTCTGTGTGGTACCCACGGCCCCTCGTTAAGCACCCATACAAGATGAAGATGGCAGTGCTGAGTCTGTGAGTTTGCCCATCCTAAAACTTTGAGACACTTAGAAGACTGCTGTTAACACATGTCCCCATGCCACTGTTCACATTGTCATTTCTTTCAACATTAGAGCTGGCCTTGCCCAGAGGACAAGGCCTTCCAAAAATAGGCATAACTCATCAATGTCCCTCTCCACGGAAGTCTTTAGTAAAAGGCGAAAGGCTTATTCGTCATGAAGAGAGACCCGAGTAATTCTGCCCTCTGGAAGCTGCGGCCTGCAAAGGCACTAGCCGGGCCAGTCGATCACTTAGTGGTCTTGGCACATTTTTGTGTAGGCAATTTAACATTGCTCTTATGCATATCATTCAGAGCAGCATTGGCAAAACTGTGTAAATAATAGGGGGGGGGGGGGGGGCTTAATGTAAATAACAGGGGGCTTACATAATTAGTAATGCACCTAATGCATCTATTTATTTGTCTATTTAAGTATTAAAGGTAGTTACAGTCAAATACAGAAAATAGCAGATCTACAAGCTGTAGCCAACTATACCATTTCCCAGGAACAAAGGCCTCCTGAAAATAGCAGATCTACAAATCATAGGCCGGCCACTACACTACACTACACTACACTACACTACACTACACTACACTACACTACACAACAACACAATCAAACAACAAAGTGTTGAGCCTCCCTACTGAAATGGAAAAAACAGACTTTGCCAACTTCTGTAAAGCAGCATATTAGAGCCACAGCATGGGCATTCACTGCTGCTGAATTCATTTCTCTTTAACATGATCTCGGGGGAGAGCGCGAACGCAGTCCCCACACTACCAGAAATTATGCAGTCGAGATTCCCACATTTGGGGAATTCGCTCGGGTCAGCAAAGCACGGTGTGCAATGGCTAAGCCTCGCCGAGGGTGAACCACCTTCATGATCATGGTGTCTCCCCTGCCAGGTAAGTATGAGTTGGAAGCGCTAGTCGTGGAGAAAGGCACTCAGGTGCGTACTAGTCGCCCTGCCGGGTCTGACACCCGACAGTGCCCTCCACGTTAGCATTAGAATGGTCTCTGTGTGGTACCCACGGCCCCTCGTTAAGCACCCATACAAGATGAAGATGGCAGTGCTGAGTCTGTGAGTTTGCCCATCCTAAAACTTTGAGACACTTAGAAGACTGCTGTTAACACATGTCCCCATGCCACTGTTCACATTGTCATTTCTTTCAACATTAGAGCTGGCCTTGCCCAGAGGACAAGGCCTTCCAAAAATAGGCATAACTCATCAATGTCCCTCTCCACGGAAGTCTTTAGTAAAAGGCGAAAGGCTTATTCGTCATGAAGAGAGACCCGAGTAATTCTGCCCTCTGGAAGCTGCGGCCTGCAAAGGCACTAGCCGGGCCAGTCGATCACTTAGTGGTCTTGGCACATTTTTGTGTAGGCAATTTAACATTGCTCTTATGCATATCATTCAGAGCAGCATTGGCAAAACTGTGTAAATAATAGGGGGGGGGGGGGGGGGGGCTTAATTTAAATAACAGGGGGCTTACATAATTAGTAATGCACCTAATGCATCTATTTATTTGTCTATTTAAGTATTAAAGGTAGTTACAGTCAAATACAGAAAATAGCAGATCTAAAAGCTGTAGCCAACTATACCATTTCCCAGGAACAAAGGCCTCCTGAAAATAGCAGATCTACAAATCATAGGCCGGCCACTACACTACACTACACTACACTACACTACACTACACTACACTACACTACACTACACTACAAAACAACACAATCAAACAACAAAGTGTTGAGCCTCCCTACTGAAATGGAAAAAACAGACTTTGCCAACTTCTGTAAAGCAGCATATTAGAGCCACAGCATGGGCATTCACTGCTGCTGAATTCATTTCTCTTTAACATGATCTCGGGGGAGAGCGCGAACGCAGTCCCCACACTACCAGAAATTATGCAGTCGAGATTCCCACATTTGGGGAATTCGCTCGGGTCAGCAAAGCACGGTGTGCAATGGCTAAGCCTCGCCGAGGGTGAACCACCTTCATGATCATGGTGTCTCCCCTGCCAGGTAAGTATGAGTTGGAAGCGCTAGTCGTGGAGAAAGGCACTCAGGTGCGTACTAGTCGCCCTGCCGGGTCTGACACCCGACAGTGCCCTCCACGTTAGCATTAGAATGGTCTCTGTGTGGTACCCACGGCCCCTCGTTAAGCACCCATACAAGATGAAGATGGCAGTGCTGAGTCTGTGAGTTTGCCCATCCTAAAACTTTGAGACACTTAGAAGACTGCTGTTAACACATGTCCCCATGCCACTGTTCACATTGTCATTTCTTTCAACATTAGAGCTGGCCTTAACCAGATGACAAGGCCTTCCAAAAATAGGCATAACTCATCAATGTCCCTCTCCACGGAAGTCTTTAGTAAAAGGCGAAAGGCTTATTCGTCATGAAGAGAGACCCGAGTAATTCTGCCCTCTGGAAGCTGCGGCCTGCAAAGGCACTAGCCGGGCCAGTCGATCACTTAGTGGTCTTGGCACATTTTTGTGTAGGCAATTTAACATTGCTCTTATGCATATCATTCAGAGCAGCATTGGCAAAACTGTGTAAATAATAGGGGGGGGGGGGCTTAATGTAAATAACAGGGGGCTTACATAATTAGTAATGCACCTAATGCATCTATTTATTTGTCTATTTAAGTATTAAAGGTAGTTACAGTCAAATACAGAAAAT
This sequence comes from Nannobrachium achirus, assembly GCF_963921795.1. Taxonomy (NCBI): domain Eukaryota; kingdom Metazoa; phylum Chordata; class Actinopteri; order Myctophiformes; family Myctophidae; genus Nannobrachium; species Nannobrachium achirus. Next base: position 73,338 of record NW_027665019.1, read on the forward strand.
AGCAGATCTACAAGCTATTTTGCCAACTATACCATTTCCCAGGAACAAAGGCCTCCTGAAAATAGCAGATCTACAAATCATAGGCTGGCCACTACACTACACTACACTACACTACACTACACTACACTACAAAACAACACAATCAAACAACAAAGTGTTGAGCCTCCCTACTGAAATGGAAAAAACAGACTTTGCCAACTTCTGTAAAGCAGCATATTAGAGCCACAGCATGGGCATTCACTGCTGCTGAATTCATTTCTCTTTAACATGATCTCGGGGGAGAGCGCGAACGCAGTCCCCACACTACCAGAAATTATGCAGTCGAGATTCCCACATTTGGGGAATTCGCTCGGGTCAGCAAAGCACGGTGTGCAATGGCTAAGCCTCGCCGAGGGTGAACCACCTTCATGATCATGGTGTCTCCCCTGCCAGGTAAGTATGAGTTGGAAGCGCTAGTCGTGGAGAAAGGCACTCAGGTGCGTACTAGTCGCCCTGCCGGGTCTGACACCCGACAGTGCCCTCCACGTTAGCATTAGAATGGTCTCTGTGTGGTACCCACGGCCCCTCGTTAAGCACCCATACAAGATGAAGATGGCAGTGCTGAGTCTGTGAGTTTGCCCATCCTAAAACTTTGAGACACTTAGAAGACTGCTGTTAACACATGTCCCCATGCCACTGTTCACATTGTCATTTCTTTCAACATTAGAGCTGGCCTTAACCAGAGGACAAGGCCTTCCAAAAATAGGCATAACTCATCAATGTCCCTCTCCACGGAAGTCTTTAGTAAAAGGCGAAAGGCTTATTCGTCATGAAGAGAGACCCGAGTAATTCTGCCCTCTGGAAGCTGCGGCCTGCAAAGGCACTAGCCGGGCCAGTCGATCACTTAGTGGTCTTGGCACATTTTTGTGTAGGCAATTTAACATTGCTCTTATGCATATCATTCAGAGCAGCATTGGCAAAACTGTGTAAATAATAGGGGGGGGGGGGCTTAATGTAAATAACAGGGGGCTTACATAATTAGTAATGCACCTAATGCATCTATTTATTTGTCTATTTAAGTATTAAAGGTAGTTACAGTCAAATACAGAAAATAGCAGATCTACAAGCTGTAGCCAACTATACCATTTCCCAGGAACAAAGGCCTCCTGAAAATAGCAGATCTACAAATCATAGGCCGGCCACTACACTACACTACACTACACTACACTACACTACACTACACTACACTACAAAACAACACAATCAAACAACAAAGTGTTGAGCCTCCCTACTGAAATGGAAAAAACAGACTTTGCCAACTTCTGTAAAGCAGCATATTAGAGCCACAGCATGGGCATTCACTGCTGCTGAATTCATTTCTCTTTAACATGATCTCGGGGGAGAGCGCGAACGCAGTCCCCACACTACCAGAAATTATGCAGTCGAGATTCCCACATTTGGGGAATTCGCTCGGGTCAGCAAAGCACGGTGTGCAATGGCTAAGCCTCGCCGAGGGTGAACCACCTTCATGATCATGGTGTCTCCCCTGCCAGGTAAGTATGAGTTGGAAGCGCTAGTCGTGGAGAAAGGCACTCAGGTGCGTACTAGTCGCCCTGCCGGGTCTGACACCCGACAGTGCCCTCCACGTTAGCATTAGAATGGTCTCTGTGTGGTACCCACGGCCCCTCGTTAAGCACCCATACAAGATGAAGATGGCAGTGCTGAGTCTGTGAGTTTGCCCATCCTAAAACTTTGAGACACTTAGAAGACTGCTGTTAACACATGTCCCCATGCCACTGTTCACATTGTCATTTCTTTCAACATTAGAGCTGGCCTTGCCCAGAGGACAAGGCCTTCCAAAAATAGGCATAACTCATCAATGTCCCTCTCCACGGAAGTCTTTAGTAAAAGGCGAAAGGCTTATTCGTCATGAAGAGAGACCCGAGTAATTCTGCCCTCTGGAAGCTGCGGCCTGCAAAGGCACTAGCCGGGCCAGTCGATCACTTAGTGGTCTTGGCACATTTTTGTGTAGGCAATTTAACATTGCTCTTATGCATATCATTCAGAGCAGCATTGGCAAAACTGTGTAAATAATAGGGGGGGGGGGGCTTAATGTAAATAACAGGGGGCTTACATAATTAGTAATGCACCTAATGCATCTATTTATTTGTCTATTTAAGTATTAAAGGTAGTTACAGTCAAATACAGAAAATAGCAGATCTACAAGCTGTAGCCAACTATACCATTTCCCAGGAACAAAGGCCTCCTGAAAATAGCAGATCTACAATCATAGGCCGGCCACTACACTACACTACACTACACTACACTACACTACACTACACTACACTACACTACACTACAAAACAACACAATCAAACAACAAAGTGTTGAGCCTCCCTACTGAAATGGAAAAAACAGACTTTGCCAACTTCTGTAAAGCAGCATATTAGAGCCACAGCATGGGCATTCACTGCTGCTGAATTCATTTCTCTTTAACATGATCTCGGGGGAGAGCGCGAACGCAGTCCCCACACTACCAGAAATTATGCAGTCGAGATTCCCACATTTGGGGAATTCGCTCGGGTCAGCAAAGCACGGTGTGCAATGGCTAAGCCTCGCCGAGGGTGAACCACCTTCATGATCATGGTGTCTCCCCTGCCAGGTAAGTATGAGTTGGAAGCGCTAGTCGTGGAGAAAGGCACTCAGGTGCATACTAGTCGCCCTGACGGGTCTGACACCCGACAGTGCCCTCCACGTTAGCATTAGAATGGTCTCTGTGTGGTACCCACGGCCCCTCGTTAAGCACCCATACAAGATGAAGATGGCAGTGCTGAGTCTGTGAGTTTGCCCATCCTAAAACTTTGAGACACTTAGAAGACTGCTGTTAACACAAGTCCCCATGCCACTGTTCACATTGTCATTTCTTTCAACATTAGAGCTGGCCTTGCCCAGAGGACAAGGCCTTCCAAAAATAGGCATAACTCATCAATGTCCCTCTCCACGGAAGTCTTTAGTAAAAGGCGAAAGGCTTATTCGTCATGAAGAGAGACCCGAGTAATTCTGCCCTCTGGAAGCTGCGGCCTGCAAAGGCACTAGCCGGGCCAGTCGATCACTTAGTGGTCTTGGCACATTTTTGTGTAGGCAATTTAACATTGCTCTTATGCATATCATTCAGAGCAGCATTGGCAAAACTGTGTAAATAATAGGGGGGGGGGGGGGCTTAATGTAAATAACAGGGGGCTTACATAATTAGTAATGCACCTAATGCATCTATTTATTTGTCTATTTAAGTATTAAAGGTAGTTACAGTCAAATACAGAAAATAGCAGATCTAAAAGCTGTAGCCAACTATACCATTTCCCAGGAACAAAGGCCTCCTGAAAATAGCAGATCTACAAATCATAGGCCGGCCACTACACTACACTACACTACACTACACTACACTACACTACACTACACTACACTACAAAACAACACAATCAAACAACAAAGTGTTGAGCCTCCCTACTGAAATGGAAAAAACAGACTTTGCCAACTTCTGTAAAGCAGCATATTAGAGCCACAGCATGGGCATTCACTGCTGCTGAATTCATTTCTCTTTAACATGATCTCGGGGGAGAGCGCGAACGCAGTCCCCACACTACCAGAAATTATGCAGTCGAGATTCCCACATTTGGGGAATTCGCTCGGGTCAGCAAAGCACGGTGTGCAATGGCTAAGCCTCGCTGAGGGTGAACCACCTTCATGATCATGGTGTCTCCCCTGCCAGGTAAGTATGAGTTGGAAGCGCTAGTCGTGGAGAAAGGCACTCAGGTGCGTACTAGTCGCCCTGCCGGGTCTGACACCCGACAGTGCCCTCCACGTTAGCATTAGAATGGTCTCTGTGTGGTACCCACGGCCCCTCGTTAAGCACCCATACAAGATGAAGATGGCAGTGCTGAGTCTGTGAGTTTGCCCATCCTAAAACTTTGAGACACTTAGAAGACTGCTGTTAACACATGTCCCCATGCCACTGTTCACATTGTCATTTCTTTCAACATTAGAGCTGGCCTTGCCCAGAGGACAAGGCCTTCCAAAAATAGGCATAACTCATCAATGTCCCTCTCCACGGAAGTCTTTAGTAAAAGGCGAAAGGCTTATTCGTCATGAAGAGAGACCCGAGTAATTCTGCCCTCTGGAAGCTGCGGCCTGCAAAGGCACTAGCCGGGCCAGTCGATCACTTAGTGGTCTTGGCACATTTTTGTGTAGGCAATTTAACATTGCTCTTATGCATATCATTCAGAGCAGCATTGGCAAAACTGTGTAAATAATAGGGGGGGGGGGGGGCTTAATGTAAATAACAGGGGGCTTACATAATTAGTAATGCACCTAATGCATCTATTTATTTGTCTATTTAAGTATTAAAGGTAGTTACAGTCAAATACAGAAAATAGCAGATCTACAAGCTGTAGCCAACTATACCATTTCCCAGGAACAAAGGCCTCCTGAAAATAGCAGATCTACAAATCATAGGCCGGCCACTACACTACACTACACTACACTACACTACACTACACTACAAAACAACACAATCAAACAACAAAGTGTTGAGCCTCCCTACTGAAATGGAAAAAACAGACTTTGCCAACTTCTGTAAAGCAGAATATTAGAGCCACAGCATGGGCATTCACTGCTGCTGAATTCATTTCTCTTTAACATGATCTCGGGGGAGAGCGCGAACGCAGTCCCCACACTACCAGAAATTATGCAGTCGAGATTCCCACATTTGGGGAATTCGCTCGGGTCAGCAAAGCACGGTGTGCAATGGCTAAGCCTCGCCGAGGGTGAACCACCTTCATGATCATGGTGTCTCCCCTGCCAGGTAAGTATGAGTTGGAAGCGCTAGTCGTGGAGAAAGGCACTCAGGTGCGTACTAGTCGCCCTGCCGGGTCTGACAACCGACAGTGCCCTCCACGTTAGCATTAGAATGGTCTCTGTGTGGTACCCACGGCCCCTCGTTAAGCACCCATACAAGATGAAGATGGCAGTGCTGAGTCTGTGAGTTTGCCCATCCTAAAACTTTGAGACACTTAGAAGACTGCTGTTAACACATGTCCCCATGCCACTGTTCACATTGTCATTTCTTTCAACATTAGAGCTGGCCTTGCCCAGAGGACAAGGCCTTCCAAAAATAGGCATAACTCATCAATGTCCCTCTCCACGGAAGTCTTTAGTAAAAGGCGAAAGGCTTATTCGTCATGAAGAGAGACCCGAGTAATTCTGCCCTCTGGAAGCTGCGGCCTGCAAAGGCACTAGCCGGGCCAGTCGATCACTTAGTGGTCTTGGCACATTTTTGTGTAGGCAATTTAACATTGCTCTTATGCATATCATTCAGAGCAGCATTGGCAAAACTGTGTAAATAATAGGGGGGGGGGGGGCTTAATGTAAATAACAGGGGGCTTACATAATTAGTAATGCACCTAATGCATCTATTTATTTGTCTATTTAAGTATTAAAGGTAGTTACAGTCAAATACAGAAAATAGCAGATCTACAAGCTGTAGCCAACTATACCATTTCCCAGGAACAAAGGCCTCCTGAAAATAGCAGATCTACAAATCATAGGCCGGCCACTACACTACACTACACTACACTACACTACACTACACTACACTACAAAACAACACAATCAAACAACAAAGTGTTGAGCCTCCCTACTGAAATGGAAAAAACAGACTTTGCCAACTTCTGTAAAGCAGCATATTAGAGCCACAGCATGGGCATTCACTGCTGCTGAATTCATTTCTCTTTAACATGATCTCGGGGGAGAGCGCGAACGCAGTCCCCACACTACCAGAAATTATGCAGTCGAGATTCCCACATTTGGGGAATTCGCTCGGGTCAGCAAAGCACGGTGTGCAATGGCTAAGCCTCGCCGAGGGTGAACCACCTTCATGATCATGGTGTCTCCCCTGCCAGGTAAGTATGAGTTGGAAGCGCTAGTCGTGGAGAAAGGCACTCAGGTGCGTACTAGTCGCCCTGCCGGGTCTGACACCCGACAGTGCCCTCCACGTTAGCATTAGAATGGTCTCTGTGTGGTACCCACGGCCCCTCGTTAAGCACCCATACAAGATGAAGATGGCAGTGCTGAGTCTGTGAGTTTGCCCATCCTAAAACTTTGAGACACTTAGAAGACTGCTGTTAACACATGTCCCCATGCCACTGTTCACATTGTCATTTCTTTCAACATTAGAGCTGGCCTTGCCCAGAGGACAAGGCCTTCCAAAAATAGGCATAACTCATCAATGTCCCTCTCCACGGAAGTCTTTAGTAAAAGGCGAAAGGCTTATTCGTCATGAAGAGAGACCCGAGTAATTCTGCCCTCTGGAAGCTGCGGCCTGCAAAGGCACTAGCCGGGCCAGTCGATCACTTAGTGGTCTTGGCACATTTTTGTGTAGGCAATTTAACATTGCTCTTATGCATATCATTCAGAGCAGCATTGGCAAAACTGTGTAAATAATAGGGGGGGGGGGGGCTTAATGTAAATAACAGGGGGCTTACATAATTAGTAATGCACCTAATGCATCTATTTATTTGTCTATTTAAGTATTAAAGGTAGTGTTGAGAGCCCGCACATGTCCATGCCCGGGGTCAGAGGAATGGCCGCTCGCCAGGTGGAGGGTTAGGACAGGGGGAACTGAGGGTTATGATTTAGTAATAAATCTGATTACATAGATAGTGATAGGTGTTGCTTAACAGTACACATCTGAGAAACCCAATGATAATAAGGTTCACTGTTGTAACTTAGTTATCAGAGCATTGCATGCAGTTATACTGTTAGGTTGGAAACAACTGATTGACTTTGTGCATGAACAGACAACGGAGTAGTATGTGATATTGTGGGGCTTTTGCACCTCTTGTAACTTCCTGTATGTACTATCTGTCTTCTCTGAAGAATGTGCCACACAGCCCGTGACGCAAGTGATTGCTAGAGAAGCGTTTAACCACAAGCCACCTGGGGTTATAGCGGGGGCAGATAGAAGATAGACATACTGTAGTGTATGAACTTTGACCAAAGAGTTTGTCACCGAATGTTGCATCATGGTGGAAAATGTATCTTTGTCTTCGTCCTGCAGATCTTGCAGGATGGCTAACTGTCACGTACACTCTGAACGGATGGGTGGGGGGGCTGTGCCGCCCCCCCATGCATCTCTGGGGTATAAAAAAGGAAAGCGCCTAAAATACGCTCTCTCTTCTTTTTGGATCGGACAGACAAGGAATCTATACTTTTGCTGTGTTTGTTCTATTTTTTACTTTCTGTATTTTCTCTCTAATAAAGCAAAAAAAGCCCTTTTTACTTGGGAACCAAATAGTGTGTTGCGCCTCTGCTCCATCCTCGGTAAAAGGTCATCTGCCATTTCCATCTCTTTGTAGGATTATTCCTGAGTTTGGGTGAGTTCAGATATACTGTATTATCTAGAATTTCATAGCCAAACGGTTTAGTCTGTTGTCATTTTAACGGTCTTGCATCGTCCTGTCCCTCTGGGAGCTCGGGACCGCTGCTGGTCAGCAGGCGTTCGGAGGGGGCTTTGCTCTCAGGAGAGCGAGGTTTACCCGGCCTGGTGATCACCGGTGGGAGCTCTAAATACAAACAGAGGGATTTGGATTGCGAGACCAGCGTGGCTGAAACAAAGCCTGCACTC
>NW_027665018.1:0-32573 GCF_963921795.1 Nannobrachium achirus
TTGAATATTATTCTGGTGTGACCGTGCCCTAAGACGTCAGCTTTTCTTTTTACTTTCTTTCCCTCTCTGTTGAAACCATGCTGAGTTTAACAGTGAGATCCGTCTAGAGCCCGCCTACTGTATCCTACTGTATCCTACTGTATCCTACTGTATCCGCTACATTTGACCACACAGAAGCACATTATACAGTGTTTCCGTATCCGCTCTAAGACGCAGACCGGATCTGCAACCTGAACCTGATCACCAGCCGTTCTAACACTAATATGTGCTTGTTTTTTTTTTCTTTTCTGGAAAGTCTATATTGAATATTGATGGTAGTGAGTTGTGTTATTTTGTGCTTGTTTCTGAATTGTAGTCGTTAATTTTGTCTTGTTTCAAATAGTTGTTTATTTGGTCTTGTTTCTAAAGTGTAATTGTCCTAGTGTGAGCTTGTAGATCTGCTATGTTAACAGTGGTTAACTGACTTGTAGATCTGCTATGTTAACAGTGGTTAACTGACTTGTAGATCTGCTATGTTAAAAGTGGTTAACTGACTTGTAGATCTGCTATGTTAACAGTGGTTAACTGACTTGTAGATCTGCTATGTTAAAAGTGGTTAACTGACTTGTAGATCTGCTATGTTAACAGTGGTTAACTGACTTGTAGATCTGCTATGTTAAAAGTGGTTAACTGACTTGTAGATCTGCTATGTTAACAGTGGTTAACTGACTTGTAGATCTGCTATGTTAACAGTGGTTAACTGACTTGTAGATCTGCTATGTTAACACTTTGAGTGCCAGCCCCCCCTGCCCCCCGTCCCTTACCAGTGCCACCATTAGGTCCCATTCATTTCTGCCCCAATTCCAGGGAATAAATTGGAAATGATCCGATATTCACATCGGAACAAAAATGGGAGGTTTGGTAAAAGAGGATTTTTTTTTTTACCAAAAATTTTTTGGAGTGATTTCGGTGAGCGGTTTTGGAGATAGGTGCTCGAGAGTGCGCACTGCGCAAACCAGTCAATAACCTCAGAAATCTAGATTCTGAGATATTTGAGTTCAAAGAAAAAAAACTTTAGGAAGCCATAGCAACAAATTGGTAAATGGTAACGGAACACAAGTACCCTTGACAGAAAGAATGACATGCCTACTTTCATTATGTGCAAAAAAAGTTAAAAAAATATTGTACCATCGTCTAGTTTCAAGGGGGCAAAGTGAAAAAGTATGAAATGACTCAGAAGGTAGAAATTGCCTTACATTTTGATAGAACTATGCACTGTGAATTCACTGTGTTTTTACCTGGTCTAGAAGGTCAGGAAGACAAAAAGTCAGAAAAGCGATGTCAACCTTTTATTTTATGGCAACATCGAACCCTAACCCTGGTGAGTACCTCAAACATCCAGCATGAACATATTTATGTTCAACAATATTTACAAATATTTCCAAAAAAAAAGAAATCACAAATATGACTTCACAAAAATAAAATATAACTGGATAAAAGTAAAATAAAATAAATGTGCAGCAAGTAAAGAATAAATAAAATAATATAAAAGTCAGTACTGTACTGTACTGTATTCTCAAAAAAAGGCATTCAACAAGCCAACATTCAGGAGTCAAAGGCACCACAAATAAAGGTCAAAGATGGTACTGTTCACCGTGTGTGTGTGTGTGTGTGTGTGTGTGTGTGTGTGTGTGTGTGTGTGTGTGTGTGTGTGTGTGTGTGTGTTTGTGTGTGTGTGTGTGCGCCTCAGGTACCTCAAAATGGCCTGGTACCTGTTTCTTGCCATTGTTCTGGGAAAGTACGGCATGCAATGACAGGGTTTTTTGACCAGTGCATGGCAATCTCCGCCTTGTGAACGATAGCTGTGAGGAAGAGAAGTCCCAGAAAGTTCTTCAGCTCCCCTAGAGTGACATTGGTCCAGGCAGCGAACCTACAGTGTGTATGACCTATGCCTGACTCCTCCGCTCTCGCTATCTCAGCCATCATACTGTCCTCTCCATCCTTCCTCCATCCAGTCAGACTCCACGGGCCCTGTATATGATAGAAATAAATAAAAAATACTAAATGATCGTGCTTCTGTATAATTTGTATGTTCTTTAGCAAAGGCTGTCGCACAAAAGTAGTGAAAACAGCAGATCTACAAGCACATAACGCCTCGCGGTGCGAGGCGTTGTGTGCTTGTAGATTGCACATACAGTATGAAACAGAGCCGATACCTTTATGTAGGAAAATAATGCTGCTGTATATATATAAAATGTCACAATGCGACATAGCTCTGTAAAATGAACAATGCTGTACCCCCTCCAACTGTATATATGTTCCCCATTTTCAACTGGTTTTTATATTGTATTTGTTATACTTGCTTTGGCAATGTAAACATATGTTTTCTCATGCCAATAAAGCTCCTTTGAATTGAATTGAATTGTATAATGTGCACCCAAAAAAATGCACAAAAAAAAAACAAAAACAATAGCAGGTCAGGCTTATTGATTGATTGAAGAATGTATTAGAAAGAGGTGGTAAAAAAAAAGAACCTAGCCCCACCCTACCCTCCCCTGCCCCTTCTTTGTATATACTGTTTGTTTAGACTTACTGTCTTTTTTTGTTTTTCTTTACATATCTACTGCATAGTACTGTGTTCTATCTGTCTGTCATTCAATGTTATATGAGATACTTCAATGGTTTCCACTTTCCAGTGGAAATAAGCTTAGTCTTTTCATGGATCTCCTTTTAGTAGACCTTGTACCAGTGAACTGTACCGTCATGAAACTGTACCTTTTCCTATGCAAACTTCTAATAAAGTCTTCAATCAATCAATCAAAGTAGGCTACAGATGCATGGCTCATTTCAACAGGAACCACACTTTATGCAGCTCATACAGTGGTGTGTTCTAGACTCATATTTTATTGTTAGTTACTAGTTAGTGCCTAAAAAGGAGATCGGCTGTTGTTGTAGATCGGCTGTTTTCACTAGTCTAAATAATTTCAAATGATAAATGCAAAACGAGCGGTTTTGGACATAAAAAGTTTTCACTCCCTCCATCACGGAGGTATAGAGGCCGACGCCGAGCGGCGCCATGCCCAGGAGGGTCTCCCAAATCGGGCTTGAGTTGTGGAGGGTGGTCGCTAGTGCTTTGGAGGTTCCAGGGCGAGCGCCCCCACCCCGGGGCTCGCGATCAAACCTTTTGGGAACCACTGTTCTATACTAGGCTGTGATGTGATGTCCTTGGCTCATTATCGCCAAAATAAACAATGTTCTAACGTGAGTGGCACGTAGTATGCAGTGAAGAATATAGCCTAAAATCAGCGTTTCTGAATGTCGACTTTACAATGAAATGGATGCTTCTCTCGTTTGGGTCGGGACCCATTTGTGAGTCGCGGAGACAGTTTTATGGTTTATGGGCCATATATTTCATACATTTTGATACATTATACAGCACTTATCTCATATAACATTGAAAGACAGACGTATAACAAAGTGAAACGTAGAGAACATACCGCAGCACAGCTCAGCAGTGCATCCTACAGGGCGCGGGGAGAAACCGTAGCAATCGGTGGTCTGTCCCTGGCAGCATGCATGCCTCGCCGTAGAAGGAGCCCTTCTGGCCGCCAGAACCAAAATCGAGGCCGTGGATGTACCAGCGGAGGTCCTCGCTGATGAACCGATCGCCCGTAGAAGGAGCTCTTCTGGCCGCCAGAACCAAAATCGAGGCCGTGGATGTTCCAGCCGAGGCCTTCGCTGATGAACCGATCGCCCGTAGAAGGAGCTTTTCTGGCCGCCAGAACCAAAATCGAGGCCGTGGCCCGTGGGTGTAGCAGCCGAGTACCTCCGTGATTTTAGGCTGGCCCATGGTGGCGATTTTTTACAAAATGGACCCCCCCTCCAACCTAAACAAAGAAACTAGCCCTTCCCCCACTCCTCCTTGCTAAAACCTCTACATTCCGATCTCTCTCTCTATCTCTATCTCTCTAAATAATACTAAATCTAATGATTTTATAACTAATTCTAGCTCATTCTCTCAATATATCTCTCTCTCCCTCTGATTGCTGTGTGTCCGGTTACGGTATAAGTCACTGAACTCTTTGAGACCCTTGTTTCTGGGGGGAACCGGCCAACCAGCATGCTTGAATTTGGTCACATAAGCGTGTGATGTCATGCAGGGGCGTCAATTGGGTATGGCAGGGGTATGCAGCTGCCATACCTTGACAGGGGGAAATAATAAAAATGTACTTTTCATCGTGCCTGTTGCTAAGGTATGGCAACATGACTGGTGTCTTCACCAGACACCAGTCATGTTGCCATACCTTAGCTTGTTCTGAACTGACGCCACTGAATTGTCATGCATGACGACCGTCCCATCGTCCAAAAGGGCTGTATCTTGGTTACCGCATAGATCCAACACTGTACTACTGTAATATGAAAAAAAAGCATCTGGCGTCATATGACGCCAATATTATTTTCTGGCATCATTGCCAAGTGCGTGTCTGACGTCATATGACGCCCTGGCACTCAAAGTGTTAACAGTGGTTAACTGACTTGTAGATCTGCTATGTTAACAGTGGTTGACTGACTTGTAGATCTGCTATGTTAACTCATTCTGTGCTAAAACCGAATAATTTCGGTTCTTTTTTCCATTCCCATACTAATTTTTTAATCTATTTCGCTTACCCTGAGCTGCTAGTAGCGACGTGGGTGGTCCTGGCTCCTCCACCGCTTCACAACGAGCCATTCTACTTGTCCCGATGATTTATTCCATTGAAAATGGTTTAGAAAAAAGTTTAGAGCCCCCCCAAAAAAACGCTGTTTCAGCAAGACGTATTAAGGATTGCCAGAACCGAAATTTTTAGGTTCCTTTAGTAAAATGAATTAAATAATCGGAGGCCTCAACGTAGCCCCGGTCGAATTTTCCATCCAAGCACAAGGCCGCGATTCTGTTTACATGGCCCGTAATGGGAAAAAAAGGCCGCGCCACGCCGCCCACTCCAATAGAAAAACACATCTTTACAGCGGATTTTCTCCGGATTGTGTTCCGAGGCCAGCAGAAAGGTTTTTTTGGCGGCTGAATAACTTTAGATCGGTCTTCTAAAAAATTACATAGCCGATTGCTAACTGAAAGCTACCTTCCTCCAGCTCGCTAGCATAGCACTCATTCCAGTGTATAGCCAAGCCAGCTCAGGCTGGGGACCCGGATGTGGTAGTGAATGTCTACGGGAGAATGGCTGGCACTCTAGCGGCACCTTGCGGCGCCCGGCAGTAATTGAGTTAACAGTGGTTAACTGACTTGTAGATCTGCTATGTTAACAGTGGTTAACTGACTTGTAGATCTGCTATGTTAACAGTGGTTAACTGACTTGTAGATCTGCTATGTTAACAGTGGTTAACTGACTTGTAGATCTGCTATGTTAACAGTGGTTAACTGACTTGTAGATCTGCTATGTTAACAGTGGTTAACTGACTTGTAGATCTGCTATGTTAACAGTGGTTAACTGACTTGTAGATCTGCTATGTTAACAGTGGTTAACTGACTTGTAGATCTGCTATGTTAAAAGTGGTTAACTGACTTGTAGATCTGCTATGTTAACAGTGGTTAACTGACTTGTAGATCTGCTATGTTAACAGTGGTTAACTGACTTGTAGATCTGCTATGTTAACAGTGGTTAACTGACTTGTAGATCTGCTATGTTAACAGTGGTTAACTGACTTGTAGATCTGCTATGTTAACAGTGGTTAACTGACTTGTAGATCTGCTATGTTAACAGTGGTTAACTGACTTGTAGATCTGCTATGTTAAAAGTGGTTAACTGACTTGTAGATCTGCTATGTTAACAGTGGTTAACTGACTTGTAGATCTGCTATGTTAACAGTGGTTAACTGACTTGTAGATCTGCTATGTTAACAGTGGTTAACTGACTTGTAGATCTGCTATGTTAAAAGTGGTTAACTGACTTGTAGATCTGCTATGTTAACAGTGGTTAACTGACTTTTAGATCTGCTATGTTAACAGTGGTTAACTGACTTGTAGATCTGCTATGTTAACAGTGGTTAACTGACTTGTAGATCTGCTATGTTAACAGTGGTTAGCTGACTTGTAGATCTGCTATGTTAACAGTGGTTAGCTGACTTGTAGATCTGCTATGTTAACAGTGGTTAACTGACTTGTAGATCTGCTATGTTAACAGTGGTTAACTGACTTGTAGATCTGCTATGTTAACAGTGGTTAACTGACTTGTAGATCTGCTATGTTAACAGTGGTTAACTGACTTGTAGATCTGCTATGTTAACAGTGGTTAACTGACTTGTAGATCTGCTATGTTAAAAGTGGTTAACTGACTTGTAGATCTGCTATGTTAACAGTGGTTAACTGACTTGTAGATCTGCTATGTTAACAGTGGTTAACTGACTTGTAGATCTGCTATGTTAACAGTGGTTAACTGACTTGTAGATCTGCTATGTTAAAAGTGGTTAACTGACTTGTAGATCTGCTATGTTAACAGTGGTTAACTGACTTTTAGATCTGCTATGTTAACAGTGGTTAACTGACTTGTAGATCTGCTATGTTAACAGTGGTTAACTGACTTGTAGATCTGCTATGTTAACAGTGGTTAGCTGACTTGTAGATCTGCTATGTTAACAGTGGTTAGCTGACTTGTAGATCTGCTATGTTAACAGTGGTTAGCTGACTTGTAAATCTGCTATGTTAACAGTGGTTAACTGACTTGTAGATCTGCTATGTTAACAGTGGTTAGCTGACTTGTAGATCTGCTATGTTGACAGTGGTTAACTGACTTGTAGATCTGCTATGTTAACAGTGGTTGACTGACTTGTAGATCTGCTATGTTAACAGTGGTTGACTGACTTGTAGATCTGCTATGTTAACAGTGGTTAACTGACTTGATCTGCTATGTTAACAGTGGTTAACTGACTTGTAGATCTGCTATGCTAACAGTGGTTAACTGACTTGTAGATCTGCTATGTTAACAGTGGTTAACTGACTTGTAGATCTGCTATGCTAACAGTGGTTAACTACCTTGTAGATCTGCTATGTTAACAGTGGTTCGCTGACTTGTAGATCTGCTATGTTAACAGTGGTTCACTGACTTGTAGATCTGCTATGTTAACAGTGGTTAACTACCTTGTAGATCTGCTATGTTAACAGTGGTTGACTGACTTGTAGATCTGCTATGTTAACAGTGGTTCGCTGACTTGTAGATCTGCTATGTTAACAGTGGTTCGCTGACTTGTAGATCTGCTATGTTAACAGTGGTTCGCTGACTTGTAGATCTGCTATGTTAACAGTGGTTCACTGACTTGTAGATCTGCTATGTTAACAGTGGTTAACTACCTTGTAGATCTGCTATGTTAACAGTGGTTAACTACCTTGTAGATCTGCTATGTTAACAGTGGTTAGCTGACTTGTAGATCTGCTATGTTAACAGTGGTTAACTACCTTGTAGATCTGCTATGTTAACAGTGGTTAACTACCTTGTAGATCTGCTATGTTAACAGTGGTTAGCTGACTTGTAGATCTGCTATGTTAACAGTGGTTAACTACCTTGTAGATCTGCTATGTTAACAGTGGTTAACTACCTTGTAGATCTGCTATGTTAACAGTGGTTAACTACCTTGTAGATCTGCTATGTTAACAGTGGTTAACTACCTTGTAGATCTGCTATGTTAACAGTGGTTAACTACCTTGTAGATCTGCTATGTTAACAGTGGTTAACTCTGTACGAGCCTCGAGGAAACCACAAACTTCCTGTCAGCCTTCAGACGGTTGCATCAGAAACCAACTGCTCTCAGTGTTGCCAACTCCCCAGTAACGGAAGGTAGAAGCAGTGGCGTCAGTTCAGAAAAAGCTAAGGTATGGCAACATGACTGGTGTCTTGCACGCGCGCAAAGGCGGGCGTGCAAGACACCAGTCATGTTGCCATACCTTAGCAACAGACATGATACATTTATTTTAAGAATTCTATTTTCTGTTTTTCCCCCCATTTCTACGGTTTCTTGGGCTGGATATGGCAGCCTGGAACGATTGTTCAAGTGCAGCTAAACTTGGCATGTTAGTAAATGTGCCACAATTAACAACAATGCAGTCCACCTGTGCAGCTGACCTGCAGAACCTGGGAATATACCATTCTTTCAAGATGGGGAGAATATAATTATAATACCTTGTTAAAGTGACCAATTTGTAAAATGTTGCATTTGTAGTCATTTTACTGTAATTTAACAACATAATAACCAGAACAGATAGACAAAGAGACATTCATGGATTTATATTTAAAAGCAACTTTTATTTGGCTAGGGGTGGGGTGCATGAGCGCTGCGCATTCGTGCGCACAAAAGTGTGTGCACGTGAACAGATGCGCATGCACGTTTTTAGGGTAATAATTTGTTGTTTTTTTGCACTCTTCCAATACCTGCTGAGGAGAAAGTTAACTCACTCAAACAGTAGTCTGTGTGTGTGTGTGTGTGTGTGTGTGTGTGTGTGTGTGTGTGTGTGTGTGTGTGTGTGTGTGTGTGTGTGTGTGTGTGTGTGTGTGTGTGTGCGTGCGTGCGTGCGTGCGTGCGTGCGTGCGTGCGTGCGTGCGTGCGTGCGTGCGTGCGTGCGTGCGTGCGTGCGTGCGTGCGTGCGTGCGTGCGTGCGTGCGTGCGTGCGTGCGTGCGTGCGCGTGTGCGTGCGTGCGTGCGTGTGCATGTGTGTGTGTGTGTGCGCGCGCGCCTACTAGCAGCAGGGAGAAGAGGAACTGAGCCGAGGAAGCCAGAGAGAGCGAAAGAGGCGGGGCGCGCGCGTTTGTGTGTCACTGTCAGTGTAGTCTGGCATAGCCAGACAACTATTCCACAATCTCCGAATGCTATATAGAGTCTGGAACGGCAGCTCCTGAACGGCGAGTATCGGAAGTAGCCACTGCTGCACTGAACTGTAGTCCCACTGGAAACATAACAAAAACACAATAGCTCAGAAAAAGTTATTCAAGCTGCCTATTATTGTTATAAGTGTATAGTTTAAGAAAACGTTTGAAAACATCATGGAGGTAACACCAATAACACCAGAGAAAGACGAAATTACTCCCCCAGAAATGTTGAAAGGAGACGTAACGCTTCCAGTAGGACATGTTATTGCTACAAGGGAGCGGTTGCGTCACATCCGCTTTATCTCGCACTCATCATTTCTTCCCCGGTTTGTCAGACTGTATGTCGGGAGCATTTGACCAAATCGCGGAGGCAACAGTCTGGCCAGTCTCTACTGGGGGTTGTGTTGGTAGTATTGGGTCCTCATCAGTCTCTACTGGGGGTTGTGTTGGTAGTATTGAGTATAATTGGGGGTTGTGTTGGTAGTATTGAGTATAATTGGGGGTTGTGTTGGTAGTATTGAGTATAATTGGGGGTTGTGTTGGTAGTATTGAGTATAATTGGGGGTTGTGTTGGTAGTATTGAGTATAATTGGGGGTTGTGTTGGTAGTATTGAGTATAATTGGGGGTTGTGTTGGTAGTATTGAGTATAGTTGGGGGTTGTGTTGGTAGTATTGAGTATAATTGCTTGTGTTTGACATGGTGGTGTTAAAGTTGTACTTTAAGTATTGTTATTTGTGATGTGACACTTAGGAGCGTTGACGGCTTTGACATTTTATGTATTTATTATTCTTTGTTGTGCCTTGCTTTTTTTACTGCACAACATTACGTTTTTCATACAGAGACACACACTTTCACTTCCTACAGATCACACTACAGACTGGTTTCAACCGGTTCTCACGTGCACACTCATGCACCCACATGAACTCACGTGAACTGTCGTGTAAAGTAACTAAGTACATTTAAGGCCTCTCCATACTTCGACCGAAATGTTCGGTGAGTTGTGTTTTCCGACGTGCAAATTTCCGAACTCTCGTTCGGTCCAATGCTTTTCAGAAGTCCCGAGGGATATAATTTTATGGTAGAAAAGGACCTTTTGACCGAAAACGGCGGTTTCGGTCGAAGTATAGACAGGCCTTTACTTAAATACTGTACTTAAGTACAGTTTTGAGGTATTTGCACTTTACTTGAATATTTCCAGTTTTCATTACTTTTACTTTTACTCCACTACATCTAAGAGGCAAATATTGTACTTTTACTCCACTACAATTATTTGACATTTTTAGTTACTAGTTACTTTGCAGATATAAATGATTATATTATAAATCACACCCGTGTGAACTGAGCGGTGTTGTCCTTTGTTTGAGGGCACAAAGGCCAAATGCAAGGGCAGGAAGACCATCACATAAAACAAGATTTTTGTCCATGGAAAGAATTCATTGAATTTAAGGGTTAAGGATGATTTTAAATGTAATATGTAGACTATCTGCTGTGAAATGAATACATTGGTATTTACAATCTGATCCATACTCAGCCCTGCACCAATCAAAGATACTGGATTAGTTTAAAAATGGCTTCTCAACAAAATACACTGGTGTCTACATGACAAGTGTCATGACCTGACTCAAATCATGACAAATATGGGAGACGACACACAGGATAACAATGCAAAATGTCTTTATTTATAACTAAATCAAACATAACTTAAACTTAATTGTGCAATATGTTGGCAATAGTCAGTAAGATCAGTAATGTAGTGCATGTGTGGATGTGTGATAATGTAATGTATGTGCAAAGGCAGAACAAAGCAAGAGCTAAACTAAAAAAGAACCAAACACCACCATTGTTCCCTGGGTAGGAGAGAGAGGGAGAATGGCTCTGACCAGCCTGCTTAAATACTCTAGTGAACGAGCCAGGTGCCAGGTGTGTCTCGTCTTCTAGACACACCCCTGCAGGCTGGTCCCCTCCTCCTACACCTGAACAGAGAACAAGTCCATTAGACATCAATGAGATGGGTCATCACAGCCCCCCCCCCCATAAGAGAGGAGACCAACCAGGTACTCCGTTCATTTTTACTCAAACATACAGTTACCCATTAACCATTAACTTATACGTGACCCATCCATTTAACCACCAACTCCCGCCCTCCGCAACCTTGACATCTGTAGGAGCAAATTTAAGAGAGATAAGTGACAGAATAAATAGATGGATATGGGCACAAATACAGGTTAACTGTAAATGCAGCAACAATAACACTGGAATGTACGCAACATCAGAACATCAGTAACAACCAATTTGGCAGAACCCACTTTGTCTACAAATCTTCCATGAACGGTAAAAGGAACAAGTCGGGG
The DNA here is from genome assembly GCF_963921795.1 of Nannobrachium achirus. Taxonomy (NCBI): domain Eukaryota; kingdom Metazoa; phylum Chordata; class Actinopteri; order Myctophiformes; family Myctophidae; genus Nannobrachium; species Nannobrachium achirus. The sequence goes on from NW_027665018.1 coordinate 11,184, forward strand.
TTGGTAACACTGTTGATATTTCTAAAGTCTGTGCAAGGTATGTCTGAAAACGGCCAAAGATGGCAACTAAACATAGAAACCAAGTAATTCATTTTTGTCTTCTCCACGTGTCCCAGGACTTGGGGTACAGCTTTAAATGAGTCATTGTTCTGTAACCATACTTGTATCTCATCTGCCGGCCCAACTCCCCCTCCATTAACATCCCCCGCCGAAGAAAACCCCATCGTGCCTACGCACGATGTAGGCTCAACGTAAGGGATGTCGCTGGAGCCTTGGGACGCCGACACTAGTTCACAGTATGGCTTAAACACCTTCGTTTTCACCTTTTGTGAAATTGAACGTTGCAAAGGGACATGGGTAACCAAATTTGGAGATGGAGCCTCAGCCCACACTTCATCCCCTGCCAAATCATTACCCAGGATTACGTCAACCCCTTCCACTGGTAACTTAGGTACAGTCAGCTGGGCTGGGGCATTAAGGCCACTGTGGCCTCAGGTCATGCCATTGGTTTGAGGGGCATTAAGGCCACTGTGGCCTCAGGTTATGCCATTGGTTTGAGGGGCATTAAGACCACTGTGGCCTCAGGTCATGCCATTGGTTTGAGGGGCATTAAGGCCACTGTGGTCTCAGGTCATGTCATTGGTTTGAGGGGCATTAAGGCCACTGTGGCCTCAGGTCATGCCATTGGTTTGAGGGGCATTAAGGCCACTGTGGCCTCAGGTCATGTCATTGGTTTGAGGGGCATTAAGGCCACTGTGGTCTCAGGTCATGCCATTGGTTTGAGGGGCATTAAGGCCACTGTGGCCTCAGGTCATGTCATTGGTTTGAGGGGCATTAAAGGACAACTTTGGTTTTTTACAACAAGGGTTCATATTTTAGATTGTAATTAGAGAAAAGAAAAAGTGAATGTTAAAATGTTTTCATTTGCTTCGTTCTATTGTTTCATCACGTTTACCATGCTAAAATGTGGGGCATGTGTACGCATGGGGGCATGCGTACAAGTGGCTAAATGTGTATTTTTAGACACAATAAGCCAGCAGTTTCTTTATTGCTATTTACAGTAACACTTCTAGCCCCCATAAGTCACATCCAACCATGAAAGGTTGCGTTGTATCTTGGGAATGGGCTTATTCTGTGTAAAATGACATATTTACTCCAACACGCCCATGCCCCAAACACTGAAATAAGAATCTCTAAAACAATAGAAGGAAGCAAATGAAAACATTTTAACACTCACTTTTTCTTTTCTCTAATTACAATCTAAAATATGAACCCTTGTTGTAAAAAAACAAAGTTGTCCTTTAAGGCCACTGTGGCCTCAGGTCATGCCATTGGTTTGAGGGGCATTAAGGCCACTGTGGCCTCAGGTCATGCCATTGGTTTGAGGGGCATTAAGGCCACTGTGGCCTCAGGTCATGCCATTGGTTTGAGGGGCACAAGGCCAAACTGAGGGGCAACGACAACCATAGCCTTCATGGCCTCCATGAAACTCCTGCCCTGGTTAGTAGTATTGAGTTATTATTGCTGTGTTTGACATGGTGTGATCTTTCTATCTTTCTTTCTTTCTATCTGCCGGTCGGTCGGTTGGTCGGTCGGCCAGTGGTTGACTGACTTGGCTTTTATGTCGGTCTGTCTGTTTCTGTCAGGAGGGAATATGGGAAATGTGACAGATCCATGTTGATGACATGACTTTAGAGATACTGTGTACCGCTTTGCGTGATTTTTTGGAAAAATCTGCAGGAGCAGTGTCCAAAAATGTGTTTTGCCAAAATCTACCTCATGGAGGCGCTAGAAGAGGGCCATGTGAGAAATGAGGTTGGAGGTTGTGGTTTGCCAGCCAAGGAGTGTGTGTGCAAAGTTTGGCATGGATAGGGGAAACAGTGCCGGAGATAAGAGTAGGGGCAAAAGTGTGACGTGACATGGCGTGGCGTGACGTGACGTGACGTGACGAGACAGACAGACAGACAGACAGATGGAAAGCCGGTGGAGCTTTTCATAGTAACTTGCGACCTAATGATAAATAAAAGGAACTGTCCTGAACCAGACATCTTAAAGCTGTTTAGTGATGAAAACACCATTTTAGTGTATTAATAGAACTATTAACATAATGTTATTATATTAAAACATAATTTTAACCATGGGAAGAGTGTGTTAATAGAACTATTAACACAATGTTATTATATTAAAAGTTATATTAACCTAATAATGTTATTATGTTTAGTTCTATCAACACAATAATCCACAGCTGTCAGTTGTGCAGTTCAAACTGCATTGTTTCTGCTCTTCTATTGAGATGTTTACATTCTGTGTTCTAGGAGGACACCTGTTGGTTGACTACAGCTACTGCATGCATCTAGTGTAGTCTCAGCTTTATGTTGGTGATGTTGTCTCATAGCAGGTTTACAGTTAAAGGTACAGTACGTGGTTTTATTTGGTTAACATTAGTGTTAAATATCTCTATTATGATAGTGATCATTGCTATAGAGTGTGTGTTCAGTAACAGTGTTAAATAGCTCTATATTGTGACAGTAATCATTGCTATAGAGTGTTTGTTCAGTAACAGTGTTAAATAGCTCTATATTGTGACAGTAATCATTGCTATAGAGTGTTTGTTCAGTAACAGTGTTAAATAGCTCTATATTGTGACAGTAATCATTGCTATAGAGTGTTTGTTCAGTAACAGTGTTAAATAGCTCTATATTGTGACAGTAATCATTGCTATAGAGTGTTTGTTCAGTAACAGTGTTAAATAGCTCTATATTGTGATAGTAATAATTGCCCATAAGGGTGCGTTTGGTTCCATTTGTACAATATCAGAGTTACAGACCTGTAATAAAGGAATATCATAACATAATTGAACTCTTTTCAGAACTGAATTAAGATAAAAACAGGAGCTGTTCTGAACCTTTAACATTCGCCTCATTATGAGTAAACGATAAAAAAGTGAAAATAGCTGATCTACAAGCTCACAACATGTTGAGATGCAACAGGTTGTGAGCTTGTAGATCTCCATGTCTCGGCACCATACAGCAATACTGACTCCACTGTGAGGGTCCATGTCTCATACAGCAATACTGACTCCACTGTGAGGGTCCATGTCTCATACAGCAGTACTGACTCCTCTGTGAGGGTCCATGTCTCATACAGCAGTACTGACTCCTCTGTGAGGGTCCATGTCTCATACAGCAGTACTGACTCCACTCACTGTGAGGGTCCATGTCTCATACAGCAGTACTGACTCCACTGTGAGGGTCCATGTCTCATACAGCAGTACTGACTCCACTCACTGTGAGGGTCCATGTCTCATACAGCAGTACTGACTCCACTGTGAGGGTCCATGTCTCATACAGCAGTACTGACTCCTCTGGGTCCATGTCTCATACAGCAGTACTGACTCCTCTGTGAGGGTCCATGTCTCATACAGCAGTACTGACTCCACTGTGAGGGTCCATGTCTCATACAGCAGTACTGACTCCACTGTGAGGGTCCATGTCTCATACAGCAGTACTGACTCCTCTGTGAGGGTCCATGTCTCATACAGCAGTACTGACTCCACTGTGAGGGTCCATGTCTCATACAGCAGTACTGACTCCTCTGTGAGGGTCCATAACTCATACAGCAGTACTGACTCCACTGTGAGGGTCCATGTCTCATACAGCAGTACTGACTCCTCTGTGAGGGTCCATGTCTCATACAGCAGTATTGACTCCTCTGTGAGGGTCCATGTCTCATACAGCAGTACTGACTCCACTGTGAGGGTCCATGTCTCATACAGCAGTACTGACTCCACTGTGAGGGTCCATGTCTCATACAGCAGTACTGACTCCTCTGTGAGGGTCCATGTCTCATACAGCAGTACTGACTCCTCTGTGAGGGTCCATGTCTCATACAGCAGTACTGACTCCTCTGTGAGGGTCCATGTCTCATACAGCAGTACTGACTCCACTGTGAGGGTCCATGTCTCATACAGCAGTACTGACTCCACTGTGAGGGTCCATGTCTCATACAGCAGTACTGACTCCACTGTGAGGGTCCATGTCTCATACAGCAGTACTGACTCCACTGTGAGGGTCCATGTCTCATACAGCAGTACTGACTCCTCTGTGAGGGTCCATGTCTCATACAGCAGCACTGACTCCACTGTGAGGGTCCATGTCTCATACAGCAGCACTGACTCCTCTGTGAGGGTCCATGTCTCATACAGCAGTACTGACTCCACTGTGAGGGTCCATGTCTCATACAGCAGTACTGACTCCTCTGTGAGGGTCCATGTCTCATACAGCAGTACTGACTCCTCTGTGAGGATGTCTCATACAGCAGTACTGACTCCTCTGTGAGGGTCCATGTCTCATACAGCAGTACTGACTCCACTGTGAGGGTCCATGTCTCATACAGCAGTACTGACTCCTCTGTGAGGGTCCATGTCTCATACAGCAGTACTGACTCCTCTGTGAGGATGTCTCATACAGCAGTACTGACTCCTCTGTGAGGGTCCATGTCTCATACAGCAGTACTGACTCCACTGTGAACAGCAGTCTTTTAACACATCGGGTGCCCAGGATTATTCAAGGTTTAATCGGCTGTTGCCATGGAAACCTGCGAAAAAGTAATCTAAGTAAATGTAATCCGAGTATGTCCTTTTTAATTTCACGATAGTATTTTCTTTCACTCAGAACAGAAAAATAACAATCACAGGTATCAGTGCTTTTTTAACGGCCGGTATAGAAGGCCGTGTTTTAAACATGAACGTGATTTAAAGGTTAGATTAGGAGATAAATGCACTTTTGTGCATAACACTACAGTCAACGATTGAGCCGGATTTCCCTGTCACGTGAAACCCTGTTGCATTTCAGGAATTGGGAACCCTAACCCTAACTCTAACCCATTGCCGGGGAACTGCCGGTCGTGTGGCAGTGCCTGCCGCTGCAGTTCCGCGACAGGTGCCGGAGAATGTATTCGCCCCTTCTGGCTTTATTCTGTCTTATTCTGCTTTGTTTCTCTCTAATAAAAGATAGTTCTAATTACCAACACATTATTTCTTATTATGGCTTTATTCTGTCTTATTAGTGTACTGTAAATTAGGGTGGGACCGTTTACTGTGTACCACATGCCGAACAAGTCGTGAGCACACAGAGACATCAAAGAGTTTGACGTGTTGGCACGTCTTGGACCTCCTGTGAGTTAAGGTCTTCTCCCATGTCTGATGTCCTCTCTCTCCTCATCCCATGCAGGACATTCCAGATCTTCAGCTCCTGTTCCGTTGAAGCAGTCCAGGACCAGAGAGAGTTGAAGTCCTCGACTTCCTCCAGAACTGTCTTGTCACCAGTGGTAAGAAAAGATCTACTATGATGTAGTTAGTGTGGTTGCTTCACTTCACTTGACATCACAATATATAATACCAGTAAGACGCCCTAAGGGTGAGAAGCGAGGTCGTGCTCATGGGTGTGTGCACATTGGCATGTATACCTTTCTGCAGAGCTGGTCAAGTCATCGCTGTGATGTCAGAACCAGGGACATAGTTCCGCCGATTTAAAATGATTCCAATACGGAACTAAAACTTCCTATGGTTGGCCGCTAGTTGCGCTGTTGCGCGATACAACCCGTAAAGTGACATGCCTCATTGTGCCAACATGAAGTGACTGCTATGGAGAAACTAGTCTTTAGTTATGAGTTCTCTCAATCCCCAAATCCCTCCACAGGCACAGGAGTAGCGCGTGTGTGTCTTTGTTTTCAAAGAGTCAGAACAAACGTCCTGGTCAACACTGCTTTTCCGATGTTTCCTCCCTGCCGCCATTTAGACCTATAGATCTAAATGAAGATTTTGATATTAGGCCTTTTTTGTAAAAGAAACGAATAGAAGGTCTACTATTGTGATAGTTTGCTTATATTTTTCTGTGATTTGGTCAACATGAAGGTTGAATCAAGTCAGGATCTGATCTCCTTTGAGAGCCGTTTTTAATTTTGTAATTTTGTAATTGTATAAAAAAGAAAAAAACTAAAATATTACTAGAAAATCATGTATTCATATGTAATCATGTAATTGTTGTGAATCTTGTTATATTCCTGAATCATGTCTAACGTATCACTGATATTTGCTCCACCACACTAGGTGGGGCTAATGATCATCAGTGTCACAAATGTATATAAAGACATTGTTTCCTGTATCCTGTTATACTGAAGAAGACCTTACTGGTCGAAACGTCTAAATTTTTTGCTGTTTACTAAATAAAAATTGGAGCGACGAAGAAAGTGAATGCGAGTTACCTTGTTTGTTCTTAGTACTTTTTCAGCGCCACAGATCACTTTCAACCCAGAGTCAAAACCAACAAAGGGTCAAACTAGTTTTTCTGCTCTACCACCAAAATGTGGAAAGCCTTACCGAAGGCCATAAAGGAGTGTGGATCACAAGCAACCTTTAAAATTGCCCTGAAAAACCACTTACAGGCAGCAGCCGTTCGCAACTGGTAAAAAAAAAAACCTAACCTAGCCCAACCCTACCCTCCCCTGCCCCTTCTTTGTATATACCTACTGTTTGTTTAGACTTACTGTTTTCTTTTTTTTTTTTTTCTTTTTTTCTCATTATATTTTCTTTACTGCATAGTACTGTGTTCTATTCGTCTGTCATTCAATGTTATATGAGATACTTTAATGGTTTCCTGTTGAAATAAGCTTAGTCTTTTCATGGATCTCCTTTTAGTAGACCGGGGGTGGCCATGGGTGGCCATGACCCGAGGGCAAGTAGAACATGACCTGTACTTGCCCGACGGGCAAGTGCCTCTGAGATCTTAGTGTCAACCCCTGCTAGCCATATATGATTATTTTATTTTATTTATTTTTTTGTTGTTTGTTGTTAATGTACTGACATATTATCTTGCTTATTATAGTGATTACCTTCTAAAGATCAACATGGAGAGAGAGGAGGAGAGAAGAGACAGCGCAGAGTCTCCAACAGTGAAAAGTGACCACTCTGAAGATGATCCTCCTTCAGACACTGATGAACCTGGACCTTCACACACACAGTATGTCAACCCTTTTATAAACAACACAGTGATCTGCTAAGAAGTAACATGTGTAAATTATTATAAAACAAGACAAAGTCTAACAAGAAAAGTGTGCTCGTCGGAGCACAAATCCCCACCAGGCCGGGTTGCCTATCCTGGGCCCGCAAAATAATGTAGGACTAGTAGAAAAAAGTGAAATCTTGGTAAACATAATAGAATGTGGAGTTGTGTCATGATCAGGGGCATAGTTCCGCCGATTTAAAATGATTCCAATACGGAACTAAAACTTCCTATGGTTGGCCGCTAGTTGCGCTGTTTCCCCCCCCCCCCCCCCCCCCCCCCCCCGGCCGATCGCAAAAATAATTGTTCTCCATTGGACCCCATTCATTTTCCCCTTTCATTTTCTAACCTTAATTAACATTTTCATACATACTTTATGGTTTCTATCGCTAGTTAAAAAATGCCTTTCAATCACCATCATATGCATTTTGTGAAAATACGGTCCCATTTATGTTAAAATTGATGATAAAGTTGCGGGGGGCGTGGCCAACTAAGCTGATACCAGCCGGCTGTGTTCTTCTTCGTGTGCTGTATTTCGGGAGGCTCCGACCACATTCTCCCAAGTATCCTTGCGGTTGCACGTGACCGTTGGCAGCCAATAGCATTCTCTGGTGCCTTTACAATCTTTGATGGTGACACCCATGCCAAGGACCCAAAATGTGTAATTTGCGCTGCATAGAAACCAATGGCTTCGCTTTGTCCATACAATCTTTGATGGCGACACCCATGCCAAGGACCCAAAATGTGTAATTTGCGCTGCATAGAAACCAATGGCTTCGCTTTGTCCATATATTTTTTACAGTCTATGGTCATGATCCAAGGATCAGGATAAAATAACAAGGTTTCTTATATGGCCTATGGTTCAAGACTTATAGGCCAAAATTTGAGGCTGGCTGTTTTAGCGCCACCATGAGGCTGTTGTAGCCAAGTCTCATGGGGCGACAGGTTTCCATTCCGACAACCAGGTTAGCATTCACCAGCGTCGGCAGGTTAGCATTTCACCAGGTTAGAATTCACCAGCGTTAGTTTTACTGGGGTTAGGGCTAAGGTTAGGTTTAAGTGGTCGGAATAGTGATGTGTCGCAGTGTTAATTTCGTTAACGAAAATGATGACGAAATATGTTCGTCAACGACCATTTTTCAGCGGACGAAAACTAGACTAGACTAGACGAACACCCACGTGAATAAACGATGACTGGGACAAAATCATTATGCATTTTCGTTGACTAATAAAAACGAGACAAAAATGTAGTTCACTAAATAAAAAGTAGGCTAAAATCTATGGTCATTTTAGTTCATGGACTAAGACGAACGAAATATAATTGCGACCGTCAGGTCGCACTTACTATCGAAACCTCCACAAACTGTGAGTCAGTCCGTCAGTCAGTCCGTCCGTCCGTCCGTCCGTCCGTCCGTCCGTCAGTCTGTCTGTCACACCTCACACGTCACACTATTGCCCCGCTCATATCTCCACAACCGTTGCCCCCATCCATGCCAAATTTTCCACACACGCTCCTTGGCTGCCAAACTACAACCTCCAAGGACCCCCGGAGCTCCAGGGACCCCCAGGTCCCTGGGGGACCCCCAGATGTAAAAAAATAACCAAATGTGCAAAAATGACAAAATGACCACCCCAACGGGGCTGCTCACGGGGAATTCCCGGGGACCACCGACTCCTGGTGCTCCAGAACGGATGCAAAAGTGGTGGCGCCCCCAGTGGAGGACCCCCTCCACTGCAGCTCACATAAAATGCCCTAACTCGGGCTAGGAGCGTCCGGGAGAGCCGGGGCCGGTACCTATTCGTCCGCCAAGGCAACGCGGAGACCCCACCCCTCATTTCTCACATGGCCCTCTTCTAGCTCCACCATGAGGCCGATTCTTGCAAAACACATTTTTGGACACTGCTCCTACAGATTTTGCCCTAAAATCACACAAATCGGTACACACTATGTCTACACTCATGTCATCAACATGGATCTATCCCATATACCTGACGGTCGCTTATCTCCCGATTAGGGAGTCTTACTGGTATTACAGATATTGTCGGACACTCGAATCTCCGTCTCTCATCTCCTCCTCCGCACGCTGTTCCCCAAAGCCCCAAACCCACCAATAGCGTCTCTCAAACACACACACACACACACACACACACACACACACACACACACACACACACACACACACACACACACACACACACACTGTCAGACACACCCCCTTCGCAAGCGGGCAGACCAGGCGCACACAAACACCGACAGATGATGAAAGGAGAGTCAGGGAGTCAGAGTCAGACCGAAACATACCAATGGCTACGGCTAATAATAAGCAAAGGGGAAGATGAGGCTGCTCCGCTGCGTTCCGTGTATTAGTTTGTCAGTACGGTTCTCGAGTGGTTTCCACTGGTTTGTTTCATGACTGTACAAATCACTGGTACAAGGTCAACTAAAAGGAGATCCTAGAAAGCCGGGGCTTATTTCCACAGGAACCACACTTTAAGTATCTCATATAACATTTCAAAAGCATAACATCAAATACAAAGGCAGAAAAAAGGGTGGGGGGAGCATGGGGGCTTAGTCTATTTACAAGTCAACAATAAACCAATTGCAAGTTACTGTACAGCAGTATTAACATTTATTTTGGTGTTCAAATGGAACCAAATGGACCCGTTAGGGTTCAGTTGGTTACATTTGTATACAGACTTAAATTAGACCATCTAAAAGTCGGGGGCAGCCCTCTATTCAGAAACACCCCTACTTAGAAACACCCCTATTCAGAAACCCCTATATTTTTTTTTTATCAAAAGGATGAGCAAAAATGCTATGTGAAACAATTTTAGATTAACTGGATATGTTCTATATTATTTGCTGTCAAAAAATGTGAAGGGTTAAAATAAATGTCCTGACTAAAACTAGACTAAAATGTCAACAGTTTTTGTCGACTAAACTAGACTAACTAAAACTAGACTAACTAAGATAAAAATGTAAATGCTCAGACTTTTAGTCGACTAAGACTTGACTAAATAAAAAAAGGATGAGGATGACTAAATGTGATAAAAACTAAATATGTGTCCCAATCTCACTGAGAGCCAGTCATCTCGGAAAGTACAGCTTTAGACAGGGACTGAAAATACCTTTTTTTTTTTTTCACTAAAATGTGATAAAGCCACTAAAGCATTTCATAAATTTCAGGCTACATTTCACTTAAACGCCAGAGCTTAACTCTGCATGTAAATAAGACTTTTTTTAATTAATGTGAGAGATCGTCAGGTCATTTGCAGGTTAGACATTTATTTAGAACTTGAATATCTCAGAAATACACTCTAAGAAAGAATTCTGTGACAGAGTAAATAGCACTATTAGAAAAAGTTATATTTACTCAATAAAATCACTGAATATCATGTATGTGATTGTTTGAGTAGGTCACACCAAACAAAATGAGTAAAAATCCGACTGTTCTTTTTGAGTTAGATGTACATATATTATTTGAGTTAATTTCATGAGAATAAATTAGTATTTGACCACTGATTTTATTCATGAATTATACTCAATTTGTTTTGGTAATTTTCCTTCATAATATTTGAGTATGGAGTACTTATATGGATCAATTTAAAAAGACCCTTGATTATTATTCATTCCAACTTAATAATCTTTCATCTCTCACAACAACTTAAACAATTGAGTAGATATGACTAAGATTCAAAAATGTACACAAGGGTTCATGGGAAAGTTCTACTGGAACATTCTGTCAACAAACAGCAGCAGCACACATCTTCTTCAACAAGAAACCTGGAGAGTGTTTGCAAATATTGGTAAGTAGATTTACTGTATCTTTGTGCATATAGGCTACACAAATGTATTGGGTATAACTTATGTTCTTTACAAAGGTTTGCAGCTAGTTAAGGTTACAGTGAGGGGAATGTGCAAGCCCTCTAGTCATTGTGACTTTTTGCATTTATTACAAGCTATGCACAGCTGCATACAATGGTGTGTACAATGAAGATAACATGCACAGGTATAGGCCTACATTATTATCTACATGTCTTCTTTTTTACTCTCTTCCCCTCATCTCTGTCTTCCAGGTTAGTGCAAAGTTCAGGATGATCAGCACACTGAATCTTGAGCCAAAATGTATGGCAATGTTGGACTTCTATACCCCCAAACTACTGTCCATGTTCCAGTCCAAGAAGGGCAGTTTGGGCACAACTGAGTATTACTTCAGGTATGAAACTTTCATTTACTCTAACTGCTTTAATTATATTTCACCTGGCTAATGACAATAATTACTATATTAATTTATGCTAAACTCATCTTTATCCCCTGCAACTCTCTCTCCTGATTATTCATTTCTAAATGTATGTCTTAATAGCTACTAAGGACAGTCTCCCAGCTTCCGTTGCTAAAACTGGGTTGTGGAAACAATTGTATTGCCAAAGTTTATGTTAGTTATGAAAGTGCAGTCATACTTTTTCTTTATTGTTCAAATAATTATTTTTCTATTCTGCAGAGAGGAATCCCCAATCAACGAACACGAGAGGTCATCATCCGATGTCTCATCGACCATCTGGAAGAAGATAGTGTCAAGATCAAGGACTTTCAAGTTAGTAAAATAAATGTTTTGACGTTTTAATGTCATCGTGGGGATGAGACCATCACATGCAAAGGAACAGCATAGTGATGTCCAGAGAATGAGGTTGTGACATTGGCTGAATGGCTGTTGCATCCGTTGCATGTCTGGTCCAACTGATTCAAGATTATGCCCAGGGCTGCATGTGTGGAGACAGCTAGGATTGCTCAATGTGTGTCTGTGTGTCTTGTAACATTTAGCCTGAAAGTGAGCTCTAAACAATTATCTTCACAATGTGTGCAGGAAGGAAGCTGCTGGTGCACCTGTCAGAGTAGAAGAGAAGTTGACAGAGGAGGTGATGATGAAGATGAAGATCTACCTGCTGCAGAACCAAGAGGACTCAATGAATGAACCTACTGATGTAGGTATTGTGATTAAGGGCATCACTGCCCTCAACAATCTTGGGGGTCTGCTGCTATCTGTTGGGACTGTTCTATGCCTTTAATCTGAGATACCCCAAGAACCTCAGATATGGTCTTGAGATGTTCCAAAAAGTACTAGTTGAGTTGGATCCTGGACACCTTTCAGCCAAAGTTCAGAGACTGAAAAAATGTCTGCTTGTCGACTACTGTTCAGCAAGATGCTCTCAGAAAGTGGGTATAACCTACTGAAAGTGGATTTATTGTCAAAACAGCATTTTTGCAATGGTATTTGTTACTGATAGTAATTAGTTAATGTAAAGTGTTTGTTTCTGGTGCATTCGAGTCATAATGCAAACAGGTCAGTTTAGCATATAGACATTACACATGTGCATAGTCAATATGTTTAAATGTTGAGCTACTGTAAATGCTTATTTATTATTTCATATTCCAAGTTGTGATTTTCTTTCATGCCAAATGGCCTCTGACTGTCTTCTTTAATGTATTTTGTGGTAATGACTTACTGTTCATTTGATGGGCTCATTGTTCTTATGGTGCATAATGTTTGACAGACTGCTTACTTACAGTATGCACAGTTCAATTAGAGGTACTTATATACAGTATTGTGAACACACACTGCTCTTTAGTAAACAGAATTTTAAAAGTGTCAGGGATACCCCTTTCCTGATCATTATCTTTAAACATATTGTTTTTGCAGGCATTGTTGCACGTCATTTACATACTAAAGTATGTTGAATGTTCATACTTGATGTGGTGTTACACTGGTCAAAATTAGTTGATTAAAAACATAATTATCTGCATAATTATTTCATGTGTATTCATTTGACATCATGTACTCCTGGAGTAAAAGGTAAAGTAAATGAAAGGGGTAAATGGTACTATATGAATTAAATCAATAAAAGTAAATGAATAGAGTAAATGTGACATATTTGTTTTGTTAAATCATACTCTAATATTCAATTAGATCTACTTAATATTTCAATGTATTTACTTGTAGTCTTTTGTGGCATTGACTGAATAATTTAATTATATCTACTCAATTTCTTTAGGTCATTGTACTCAATTTTAGTTGTTAATAAGTACGTAAAAGTTTTGGTTACTTTTACTCAAATTAATTGAGTATCATCTACTTGATTTCATAACAGTAATATTTACTCAATATTTTTGAGTGTAAAAATGTTTCACCAATAAAATTGAGTAGAGCCTAGTTTTTGTTTTTAGAGTGTAGTATTTTAGCATGGCATCATTCTATAAGCCATATCTTCAAAACTGTTGGGTCAATCTCCACAACCAATATATCATTTTGTAGCTATGATCCCCAGCTTTCAAATGAAATGAAAAAATGAAAATGAATAAAAATCCAATGACTGGCTCCCAGCCAAATTGGGACACATATAGTTTTAGTCTTAGGACTAAGACTGACAAAAAAATTAAAATATGGCTCATAAAATTAACACTGATGTGTCGAAGTGCCGATATGTAACCGTCTCATGGCAATCAGACCCTGCATTCATGATTTGTGGCATTTTGGGCAAACCATGCCCCTCCCACAAACTTTGAAAGCCAAACGTTGCCAATCAGAAGGGACTGTGAAAGAGCTGACAGATAGATTATGATTAGGGATGTCCCGATACCACTTTTTTGCTGACCGAGTACGAGTACAAGTACTTCATGTTGAGTACTCGCCGATACCGAGTACCGATACGAGTACAATTAATAATACAAAATGTATTTAAATTACGCTTTTTTTTTCCCTCTAAAAAAATATATTATCCAATTTCCGCAACTATAACATAATGTCAAATTATTATTTTTTTCTGGTATTCTCAGAAATGCATTCATTGATTTAGCCCACAGCAATCTGAGTTCCCAGAGGTAATTTCTTCCACCACTAGGTGGCGAAGCCCACAGAATCTCTATTCTCTTCAATCAATCGTCTTTTTTCAGCTGTGCTACACTGGCAGGCAGGCACGTACACACATTGACAATTTGACATCAACGGGGGCTTGAGCCCCTGCAAGATCAGTCTGTAAAAAGTGTCCATGAATGCATTTTTTTACTATGGTAAAAAATGCAAATGTCCCCGGGCCCTTTCCATACCATAACTGAAGGCTGCATTCAAGAGAATTGTCCACCAAAAGGCCTTCTAGAAATATCAGCCCCTGCCTCTCTAAAATTTCTCTGCACGTCCCTGCAGACAGACACACACTTCACCGAGAGAGCGAGCTTGCAAGACAAGAGCGACAGAGACAAACAAACAAACACACACACACACACAGCTTTCTAGTGGGAAGTTTAACTTACCTACAGTAGCCTATACTTTGCAATTTGCGTGAGGTGGTGAAGGATATATGAAAGAGCTTCAACTTTAGAGGTAAGTTTAGCGCAACAAGGCATGCCGTGATGCTGATGCCTTTAAGTGGTCGCAGCTGTATCGTTGGAGCACTGGTGCCTCGTTCGCAGTGCGGCACTGTGAGCTTGCATATCTGCTATTTTTCAATAGCAAAAGTATAAAATAATGAAGGCCCTGGCTTTCACCTTGAGCCCTAGTAACTCAGTCCCACTTTTCTCCCCCTTGTGACGCCCCAGCAGAGTATCGGGCGCTGCCGTGAGAAGTATCTGGCGAGTACGAGTACAGCAAAATAGGGTTGTATCGGGTCGAGTACCGATACCACGAGTACCGATACCGCATCCCTAATTATGATCACGTGACCACAGGTGGTGCATGCTTAATAAGAACAGATCTACAAGCTAACATCCTGTACCATCGCACAGTGTTGATAGCTTGTAAATCTGTTCTTTTTGCGCATGTGACAACCTCCTCTACCGGTTAACATGGTCTGCTTCACAGATCTGCAGCACATCTGCTGGACACAGAAACACCACAGTACAGACTCATAGACCCATACAGTGTAGACACACCACAGTACAGACTCATAGACCCATACAGTGTAGACACAACACAGTACAGACTCATAGACCCATACAGTGTAGACACACCACAGTACAGACTCATAGACCCATACAGTGTAGACACACCACAGTACAGACTCATAGACCCATACAGTGTAGACACACCACAGTACAGACATAGACCCATACAGTGTAGACACACCACAGTACAGACTCATAGACCCATACAGTGTAGACACACCACAGTACAGACTCATAGACCCATACAGTGTAGACACACCACAGTACAGACTCATAGACCCATACAGTGTAGACACACCACAGTACAGACTCATAGACCCATACAGTGAAGACACACCACAGTACAGACTCATAGACCCATACAGTGTAGACACACCACAGTACAGACTCATAGACCCATACAGTGTAGACACACCACAGTACAGACTCATAGACCCATACAGTGTAGACACACCACAGTACAGACTCATAGACCCATACAGTGTAGACACACCACAGTACAGACTCATAGACCCATACAGTGAAGACACACCACAGTACAGACTCATAGACCCATACAGTGTAGACACACCACAGTACAGACTCATAGACCCATACAGTGTAGACACACCACAGTACAGACTCATAGACCCATACAGTGTAGACACACCACAGTACAGACTCATAGACCCATACAGTGTAGACACACCACAGTACAGACTCATAGACCCATACAGTGTAGACACACCACAGTACAGACTCATAGACCCATACAGTGTAGACACACCACAGTACAGACTCATAGACCCATACAGTGTAGACACACCACAGTACAGACTCATAGACCCATACAGTGTAGACACACCACAGTACAGACTCATAGACCCATACAGTGAAGACACACCACAGTACAGACTCATAGACCCATACAGTGTAGACACACCACAGTACAGACTCATAGACCCATACAGTGTAGACACACCACAGTACAGACTCATAGACCCATACAGTGTAGACACACCACAGTACAGACTCATAGACCCATACAGTGTAGACACACCACAGTACAGACTCATAGACCCATACAGTGTAGACACACCACAGTACAGACTCATAGACCCATACAGTGTAGACACACCACAGTACAGACTCATAGACCCATACAGTGTAGACACACCACAGTACAGACTCATAGACCCATACAGTGTAGACACACCACAGTACAGACTCATAGACCCATACAGTGTAGACACACCACAGTACAGACTCATAGACCCATACAGTGTAGACACACCACAGTAGACCCATACAGTGTAGACACACCACAGTACAGACTCATAGACCCATACAGTGTAGACACACCACAGTACAGACTCATAGACCCATACAGTGTAGACACACCACAGTACAGACTCATAGACCCATACAGTGTAGACACACCACAGTACAGACTCATAGACCCATACAGTGTAGACACACCACAGTACAGACTCATAGACCCATACAGTGTAGACACACCACAGTACAGACTCATAGACCCATACAGTGTAGACACACCACAGTACAGACTCATAGACCCATACAGTGAAGACACACCACAGTACAGACTCATAGACCCATACAGTGTAGACACACCACAGTACAGACTCATAGACCCATACAGTGTAGACACACCACAGTACAGACTCATAGACCCATACAGTGTAGACACACCACAGTACAGACTCATAGACCCATACAGTGTAGACACACCACAGTACAGACTCATAGACCCATACAGTGTAGACACACCACAGTACAGACTCATAGACCCATACAGTGTAGACACACCACAGTACAGACTCATAGACCCATACAGTGTAGACACACCACAGTACAGACTCATAGACCCATACAGTGTAGACACACCACAGTACAGACTCATAGACCCATACAGTGTAGACACACCACAGTACAGACTCATAGACCCATACAGTGTAGACACACCACAGTACAGACTCATAGACCCATACAGTGTAGACACACCACAGTACAGACTCATAGACCCATACAGTGTAGACACACCACAGTACAGACTCATAGACCCATACAGTGTAGACACACCACAGTACAGACTCATAGACCCATACAGTGTAGACACACCACAGTACAGACTCATAGACCCATACAGTGTAGACACACCACAGTACAGACTCATAGACCCATACAGTGTAGACACACCACAGTACAGACTCATAGACCCATACAGTGTAGACACACCACAGTACAGACTCATAGACCCATACAGTGTAGACACACCACAGTACAGACTCATAGACCCATACAGTGTAGACACACCACAGTACAGACTCATAGACCCATACAGTGTAGACACACCACAGTACAGACTCATAGACCCATACAGTGTAGACACACCACAGTACAGACTCATAGACCCATACAGTGTAGACACACCACAGTACAGACTCATAGACCCATACAGTGTAGACACACCACAGTACAGACTCATAGACCCATACAGTGTAGACACACCACAGTACAGACTCATAGACCCATACAGTGTAGACACACCACAGTACAGACTCATAGACCCATACAGTGTAGACACACCACAGTACAGACTCATAGACCCATACAGTGTAGACACACCACAGTACAGACTCATAGACCCATACAGTGTAGACACACCACAGTACAGACTCATAGACCCATACAGTGTAGACACACCACAGTACAGACTCATAGACCCATACAGTGTAGACACACCACAGTACAGACTCATAGACCCATACAGTGTAGACACACCACAGTACAGACTCATAGACCCATACAGTGTAGACACACCACAGTACAGACTCATAGACCCATACAGTGTAGACACACCACAGTACAGACTCATAGACCCATACAGTGTAGACACACCACAGTACAGACTCATAGACCCATACAGTGTAGACACACCACAGTACAGACTCATAGACCCATACAGTAAGACACACCACAGTACAGACTCATAGACCCATACAGTGTAGACACACCACAGTACAGACTCATAGACCCATACAGTGTAGACACACCACAGTACAGACTCATAGACCCATACAGTGTAGACACACCACAGTACAGACTCATAGACCCATACAGTGTAGACACACCACAGTACAGACTCATAGACCCATACAGTGTAGACACACCACAGTACAGACTCATAGACCCATACAGTGTAGACACACCACAGTACAGACTCATAGACCCATACAGTGTAGACACACCACAGTACAGACTCATAGACCCATACAGTGTAGACACACCACAGTACAGACTCATAGACCCATACAGTGTAGACACACCACAGTACAGACTCATAGACCCATACAGTGTAGACACACCACAGTACAGACTCATAGACCCATACAGTGTAGACACACCACAGTACAGACTCATAGACCCATACAGTGTAGACACACCACAGTACAGACTCATAGACCCATACAGTGTAGACACACCACAGTACAGACTCATAGACCCATACAGTGTAGACACACCACAGTACAGACTCATAGACCCATACAGTGTAGACACACCACAGTACAGACTCATAGACCCATACAGTGTAGACACACCACAGTACAGACTCATAGACCCATACAGTGTAGACACACCACAGTACAGACTCATAGACCCATACAGTGTAGACACACCACAGTACAGACTCATAGACCCATACAGTGTAGACACACCACAGTACAGACTCATAGACCCATACAGTGTAGACACACCACAGTACAGACTCATAGACCCATACAGTGTAGACACACCACAGTACAGACTCATAGACCCATACAGTGTAGACACACCACAGTACAGACTCATAGACCCATACAGTGTAGACACACCACAGTACAGACTCATAGACCCATACAGTGTAGACACACCACAGTACAGACTCATAGACCCATACAGTGTAGACACACCACAGTACAGACTCATAGACCCATACAGTGTAGACACACCACAGTACAGACTCATAGACCCATACAGTGTAGACACACCACAGTACAGACTCATAGACCCATACAGTGTAGACACACCACAGTACAGACTCATAGACCCATACAGTGTAGACACACCACAGTACAGACTCATAGACCCATACAGTGTAGACACACCACAGTACAGACTCATAGACCCATACAGTGTAGACACACCACAGTACAGACTCATAGACCCATACAGTGTAGACACACCACAGTACAGACTCATAGACCCATACAGTGTAGACACACCACAGTACAGACTCATAGACCCATACAGTGTAGACACACCACAGTACAGACTCATAGACCCATACAGTGTAGACACACCACAGTACAGACTCATAGACCCATACAGTGTAGACACACCACAGTACAGACTCATAGACCCATACAGTGTAGACACACCACAGTACAGACTCATAGACCCATACAGTGTAGACACACCACAGTACAGACTCATAGACCCATACAGTGTAGACACACCACAGTACAGACTCATAGACCCATACAGTGTAGACACACCACAGTACAGACTCATAGACCCATACAGTGTAGACACACCACAGTACAGACTCATAGACCCATACAGTGTAGACACACCACAGTACAGACTCATAGACCCATACAGTGTAGACACACCACAGTACAGACTCATAGACCCATACAGTGTAGACACACCACAGTACAGACTCATAGACCCATACAGTGTAGACACACCACAGTACAGACTCATAGACCCATACAGTGTAGACACACCACAGTACAGACTCATAGACCCATACAGTGTAGACACACCACAGTACAGACTCATAGACCCATACAGTGTAGACACACCACAGTACAGACTCATAGACCCATACAGTGTAGACACACCACAGTACAGACTCATAGACCCATACAGTGTAGACACACCACAGTACAGACTCATAGACCCATACAGTGTAGACACACCACAGTACAGACTCATAGACCCATACAGTGTAGACACACCACAGTACAGACTCATAGACCCATACAGTGTAGACACACCACAGTACAGACTCATAGACCCATACAGTGTAGACACACCACAGTACAGACTCATAGACCCATACAGTGTAGACACACCACAGTACAGACTCATAGACCCATACAGTGTAGACACACCACAGTACAGACTCATAGACCCATACAGTGTAGACACACCACAGTACAGACTCATAGACCCATACAGTGTAGACACACCACAGTACAGACTCATAGACCCATACAGTGTAGAGACACACCACAGTACAGACTCATAGACCCATACAGTGTAGACACACCACAGTACAGACTCATAGACCCATACAGTGTAGACACACCACAGTACAGACTCATAGACCCATACAGTGTAGACACACCACAGTACAGACTCATAGACCCATACAGTGTAGACACACCACAGTACAGACTCATAGACCCATACAGTGTAGACACACCACAGTACAGACTCATAGACCCATACAGTGTAGACACACCACAGTACAGACTCATAGACCCATACAGTGTAGACACACCACAGTACAGACTCATAGACCCATACAGTGTAGACACACCACAGTACAGACTCATAGACCCATACAAGTGTAGACACACCACAGTACAGACTCATAGACCCATACAGTGTAGACACACCACAGTACAGACTCATAGACCCATACAGTGTAGACACACCACAGTACAGACTCATAGACCCATACAGTGTAGAGACACACCACAGTACAGACTCATAGACCCATACAGTGTAGACACACCACAGTACAGACTCATAGACCCATACAGTGTAGACACACCACAGTACAGACTCATAGACCCATACAGTGTAGACACACCACAGTACAGACTCATAGACCCATACAGTGTAGACACACCACAGTACAGACTCATAGACCCATACAGTGTAGACACACCACAGTACAGACTCATAGACCCATACAGTGTAGACACACCACAGTACAGACTCATAGACCCATACAGTGTAGACACACCACAGTACAGACTCATAGACCCATACAGTGTAGACACACCACAGTACAGACTCATAGACCCATACAGTGTAGGACACACCACAGTACAGACTCATAGACCCATACAGTGTAGACACACCACAGTACAGACTCATAGACCCATACAGTGTAGACACACCACAGTACAGACTCATAGACCCATACAGTGTAGACACACCACAGTACAGACTCATAGACCCATACAGTGTAGACACACCACAGTACAGACTCATAGACCCATACAGTGTAGACACACCACAGTACAGACTCATAGACCCATACAGTGTAGACACACCACGAAGTACAGACCCATACACCCATACAGACTCCATAGACCCTTAAGTGTAGAC